>NC_079455.1:7798628-7963628 GCF_903798145.1 Danio aesculapii
CACTACTTTCTATTTAAATTAGCTTGTCAGTAGCGAAGCTATGTTTTTAATCAAGTTGCGCAGTAGCGTCAACACAAGCAACATTTAGTGATCGCGGATCAATAAGTGACGGCACTGGCATATACGGAGCTATGAGGCCAGTGTCTAGCCGATGAAAATAAACCCATATGATGGCAAAAATAATTATTTCTTCTTTTACCTGTTTTTTGGTGTTGGTCCGTTACTGCTACTTCTCGCTCTGGTCGGTGATGTTGCCAAGCAATTAGGCTAACATGAGATATCTATCTATCTATCTATCTATCTATCTATCTATCTATCTATCTATCTATCTATCTATCTATCTATCTATCTATCTATCTATCTATCTATCTGTCTATCTATCTATCTATCTATCTATCTATCTATCTATCTATCAGTTCATTCATTCATCCATCTCTCCATCTATCTCTCCATCCATCCATCTATCTCTCCATCCATCCATCTGTCTGTCTAGCTTTCCATCCATCCATCCATCCATCCATCCATCCATCCATCCATCCATCCATCCATCCATCCATCCATCCATCCATCCATCCATCTATCTATCTATCTATCTATCTATCTATCTATCTATCTATCTATCTATCTATCTATCTATCTATCTATCTATCTATCTATCTATCTATCTATCTGTCTGTCTGTCTGTCTATCTATCTATCTAAAATAAAATAAAAAAAAGCTTAAAGGGGCTAATAATTTTGACCTTAAAATGTTTTTTAAAAATTAAAAACTGCTTTTATTCTAGCTTTTATTCTAAAACAAATAAGACTTTCTCTAGAAGAAAAAATAGTATCAGACATACTGTGAAAATTTTAAGTGCTCTGTTAAACATCATTTGGGAAATATTTAAAAAAGAAAAAAAAATCCACGGGGGGCTAATAATTCTGACTTCAACTATATATACATATATAGTTTACTGTAGTAAAGGCTAAAGTATACTATGGTATGTACTATTAGTTCATGATAGTTACTAATGCTACTACATTATGTAGTGTAATTTATCAATGAAGAGTTGTAAATAGATATAAGATATAATGCTTATTCCTAAATATTTCCCTTTACTATAAATTACTATAATATTTTAAATGTGTAACAGCTGTTTTTATTTTTGGGTTTTTGCTGTTATATACTATAATTTGTTTCTGTTTGGTACAGCCTATTATTTGTAGTAAATAATCGAACTGAACAATTCTGCCTCACATGTTTCTTTGACAGTTTTATTGATCACTAAGATATGATTGACTTGGATTTAAGTTGCTTCGATTTAAAAATGAAAATTGCTAAAATATTGTATATTTGTTTGTATTTGATGTATTTTTTTATTGCAAATGCCACAAAAATCACTCTGCACAACTAACTAAAATTTTTATTTTGTAACAACAGTAAACATTTTCTTGTTATAAGGTCTGGTTTTGTAGTGGCTGTACTTTAAAAATTACATTAATATAATCTTAATTCAAGTGATAAAAGATTTTGAAATTCTAACAGTAAACAGAGCTACTGTAAGGTCACACCTGCTTGAAAATGCCCTTGTTGCTTTGTCAGTTATCTAATAAGTACAATATATGTAATTTAGAAACTGGGGAACTAAAACTGTGAAGTTAACTTGAACAAGAAGTGACAGTTTAACGAAGTTACATAAAGTAGTTGTGAGACTTACAATTGCTGTGAAATAGAAGCAATTAAAAAAAATCTAATACATCTATATTAACTGTTATATTTATTTAATCTGTAGCAGAAATTTTACCTTAATAAATTAAATTATTATTTTGCTCTGCCGCAATCATTTTCCATGCTTTAATGAATCTTTGGGGGAAAAATAGACATGACAGTTCTCCGTTATTATATTAATTATAAATAACTATGCAACTTTAATTACATGCAACTAACCCTTAACCAAACCAAGATCCTAACCCTAACCATTTAGTAGCTGCATGCACTTAATTAGTATTACTCCGCAGTTAAATGAATAGTTGCACTGTAACAAGGATACCTTAAAATAAAGCATAACCCATACATTCATTCATTCTTCAAGTTCAAATTCATGAAATCCTTCCTGAAAAATCCAACTCTGCCTCTTAAATAACCATCAACAGCTCATTCATCAACACTTTATCAGGCTGTACTATTTAATCACAGATAATGATGTCAGATAACTGTCATCTCATACTGTACTCCAGCATGAATATTTAACCAAACGTCTGCTTCCTTCAAAAGATGGCAAGGGGACATATGGAATTAGACGGAGGGCTTGTTTTGGTGACAACTAATGGCAGATGGAACTGTCAAAACACAGAGTACATTAACTAACGGCACCAAGCCGATTGGCAGGAACAGCATCAGGACTGCCAGACACAAAATGAAGGACATTTTACCTCTCCGTCTTTTGACTCCAGGCGTAAATCGCTCCTACAGGTTGCTTGGAAATCGCCCGCGTCAGCTTCTATTTTCACTCCTTTAGGCGCCTCCATGTATAGCGAACGTGTAGGAGACTCCAGCCTGAGCAGAAGATATATCACAGATTTTAATGCCTTTCTACATACAGTACAGTAAGAGCATCAAATCAGATCAAAATAGCCTATAATGTTAGAGCAATGAAGCTGATGAGACTTTAACGCATCAAAGGGTGGCTTTGCAAAGTGAATGATTCCCTGGAGACGATGCAATTCATGCCGGCTCATTTTATGGCCAAATGTAATTGAATGATTACATTTTTTTTTTTTTTTTTGAGAATATGAGGTTTCTGGAACATTCAGTTCAACCTTCAGATGTTATTGGAGACCCTTTGGGAATAAAATGCAGATGAAAAATCTCTTTTAGGTTTCTTTTGTTCATTTATGTACAGATTAACATGTGTGATACAATCATGGCTACATGGCTAAAAAAAAAAAAAAAGGATACTATTTCCATTGATATAATTTAAATGTGCTATGTTGGCTTTTTGAACTGATGTTTGGTTGAGCGATATTATAAATAATTTATGATATTCTAAGAGATGACTTGTTTGAAAAAACAAGATTTGGATAAAAAAAAAAAATCAATGGATGGATGCAATGTTAGTATTAGCTAGTATTAACTGTAAAATATCTGGTTGTTGTATAAGACAGCAACATTTTGAATAAATCATATCTCCCATGTCACACAAAATGCCTTTCATCTAAAAAATATCGCTAAGCTACGAAGCATGCTATCTATCTCAGATGCAGAAAAGGTAGTTCATGCTTTTATGACTTCTAGACTGGATTACTGTAATGGTCTGTTCGCTGGTTGCCCAGCATCCTCTATTAATAAACTTCAATTAGTGCAAAATGCAGCTACCAGAGTTCCGACTAGGTCTAGAAAATATGACCATATCACTCTAGTTTTATCCTCCTTACACCGGCTGACTGTTAAATTCCATATTGATTATAAAATATTGATGCTTGCCTATAAAGCCTTAAATAATTTAGCTCCTGCTTATCTAACCGACCTTCTATCTCGCTAAAATCCAACTCGCTCTTTAAGATGTCAAAACTCAGGGCTGGTAGTACCCAGAATAGCAAAGTCTACTAAAGGAGGTTGAGCCTTCTCATTTATGGCTCCTAAACTCTGCAATAGCCTTCCTGATAATGTCTCAGACACACTCTCTCAGTTCAAAACTAGATTAAAGACTTACACACAGCACATCACATAACGGACAGCACTTAAATGAATAACAATACATTTTTTTTTACCAATCTGTGGTGTATATATATACGAACTAAATTCACCTAAAATTGTTTCTTCAGCACTTCTCTATATTTAATACACAAAGAGTCTCAAATAACATCTGAAGGTTGAACTGAATTATCCAGAAACCTCATGAAACCCTGAAATGCTCCAAAAAATCAATCCATTACATTTTGTCATAAAATGAGCTGGCATGAATTGTATCATCTCCAGGGAATCATTCACTTTGCAAACACACTCATACTTGTATACATGGTTTAGAATAAAACATAGACTAAGCCATACCCTTTTCATTATACAACTTCGTGTGCCTGTAAACCACTTACATTTGTACATGCACAAATTGTTTCATTGTAATTGAAATTACTGTTGTTGTTGTTTTTTATTTACTGAACATGTGACTATATCACTCTCTTAAATTTAATTTTTTTTTAGCATCAAAATTTAACAGAGCAGAGATCAAGTTCCTATAATGCAATTCATATACAGTGGGAATTTTCACTCTTATTGCAGCCATTTGCTAAAACCATTTCCACAAGTAAATGTTTTCCTCATTAATATGCACACAGTACCCTGGATACTGACAGAAAAACAGAATTGTTAACATTACTTTTCAAGAAAAAAATGGTGTTGTAACAATATGTTGATGATTGAGAAAGTGAAATGTTTGCTTTCTGAAACATGTATTTAATGTTTTAGGATTAATATTTATATATATATATATATATTTTGTTCAGATTAATCATATAGGACTATGCTATTTATTTTGTCCAGTGAAGATGTTAATTTTATGTAATTAATATGGTCATATTTATTGAAGGATATGCTTTATATGATTTATTCAATTATATTTATTGAATTATATGCCCCATGAATTAAATTGTTTTTGCCCTTCAAGGCTTAATATCAAATTTAAAGACTTTAAAAGAAAACAGACAATAAGCAAATTAGTTGTTTAACAAAGTTTAATAATCAATGAAAAATATTTCACTGACTATATATACACAAAATAAAATTATATTTTACATTTAATATATAATTTTTATTTTTTTAATAACTTTCTTTTCTAACAATGTGAAATTTAACATTTCATCTCAATGTCAAAAATGCCTCTAAATCATCACATTTACACACATCTATTCAGTTTCCTTCTGAATTTTGAGAAGAAATCATTATGTGTTTTATTTCTGGTCTTTCCCACTGTCAACGGAGCGATCCGGCAGATTCGAAATGCTTATTGGTTCAAAGAAACAACCTCATAAAGCCAAGCTAGTGTTCTACTTTGAAGATAAAACCTTTTTTTTTTTTACTTTTTTTACAAAAAAAGCCTTAAAATGTAAACAACTTCTTAAAAAAACATCCCATAATGTAAATAAGTTTTCATTTAATATGAATATGTTAATAAATCAATTTTGCCAAAAATGCCAGATACAACCTTACAATTTTAAGGTAAGGTTATGCATAGTATGTATATGTATAGTATGTATATAGTATGTATAATATTACATATTATATATTATGTATATGCATATTGATAGTATGTAAATGCATAGTATGTTTATGTATAATATTGCTTTAGTAATATAATGGGTAACACTCTATTTTGATGGTCCATTTGAGTAGTAGGCTGTCTGCTTAATATCTGCTGATACTACTCCAGACATTTAACTGACTATAAGAAACTTTGCAAGTACGTCAACTTACACTAACCCTAACCTCAACCTGACAGTCTACTTATAAGCTAATGATAATTAGTTGCAATGTAACTTAAATTCAACAAACGGACCATCAACATAAAGTGTGACCATTTAATGTAGCATTTATATTTTTGTTACAATACTGGCTATTATGAATGATTCAGAAATGTTAAAATGCCTTGATTAAAAAAGAGGAACTGTTTTTCTATTGCTTTTATGCACAAAATGCAACACAATGACCTGTTATATATAGTATAATGAGCTCTAGTGGTGCTTTGCTTGAACCAAAAATGAACCTAAGCAATTCCAATCGGATGCAAATTACCTATAACAATAGCATACAAGAGAGCTAGCACAGCAGAAATCCACGTACAAGTACTGCATATCCATATGGTTGTACACCTTAGTGGTGTTCTTAAACGTTAGTCTGATGGTTTTGCTTCATATGAAAGCTACTTTGCATTTGAAATAATTTACAAAATAAAATTAGGATCATTAGCTTGATGAAACATGAAAGTGTCCTTCATTATCCTGAACCCCGCATTCAAGCTTCTGAATTTCAAACAGTCGGGATCTGCGTAATATAGGTATTCACAGTGAGGTGGAACAGCAACGCAGGTGCTGTCAAAAGGGAAATTTAAGCAGATTAGGTGACATCGTGTTGCTGCACGGCGCTCACACGTACCAGGGATAAAAGGGAGTTGACTAATTTGTCGCTGGTAGAAAAACAAAGGGAAAATCTAATTTACTCCCTCTTGGGTTTGAGAGAAATATTAGGACAGAGGAAAACACAAGCTGCATGCAGACTCAGCAGAGGGAATACAGTCTATAGCCTACAAATGAAGAGCACACAATAGAAAAAACAAGGAAACTTTTTACTTTACTTGTGCTGTAGCTTAAAGGACTAGTTCACACAAAACAATAAGAATTAACCCATACTCAAACACAAACCATCTTTGGTTATATATTACTTTTTTCAGAATTATACTTTTTTTTGTCATATGAACACAGTCAGAGTATGTTATTCCAGCTCTTTCATAAAGTATAATAGTTTCAGTTACATTTCTTTTGAAGTTTTCATTATCAAACTAACCGATAAGATAATGCTTGTCTTATGAAGCAGATCGATGTGTTTTTGTTATAGAAATGTGTTAAATTTTATAAAATTATGAACTCCGATTACTGACTTCTGGTGACAACTGAAGGCACATTATGTGCGACTGAAGTATTCAACGTGTGACGCATTGTAAGAGTAATATATTGTATAACATTATACGGTAATGTCAAGCCAACAAGTTTTCTTGTTTGTTGTTGCTGTTTGTGGTAAACTGAGGTAAGTGGTTTCCGTGAGACGTGTCTATCCACTTGTTAAGTGTGTGATTTGAAGTGTGTGGTTAGTTTTATGATGGATTTATATGCTTTTGAAAGCTTCAAAATAAAAGCCACTATCCAACACCATTATACAGCAAAAAAGAGCCAGGATAAAATTTAAAACTACTTTGACTGGGTTTATCTGACAGAAAAAAAAAATCATATACACAGAGTATGAATTGAGGATAAGTCAATTATTGGGTAATTTTTCGATAACTGCAGCTATGCAGAAGAAGTTTGGCCAGAGGAGAAATGGTCATGCCCACCTGAGCCTGGTTTATCTCTAGGTTTTTTTCCTTCACTTTCGTCAATTAGTGAAGTTTGTTCCTCGCCACTGTCGCTACTGGCTTGCTTGGTTTGGGACTTGTGGAGCATAGCTGAAATCTGAAAACTGGATTGATGCTGTTTTAATTGACTAAAACTTCTGTGTTAAGCTGCTTAGCTGCAGTAAGACTTTTAATGTGAATTTTCATCACACATTTACCCAGTTCGCGCTACAAAAAGAAACACTTAGCGTGGACTATTAATTTGTATTTAACTGTTATGTATATATGTGGACGTCTTTTCCTAACAAAACTAAAATGAAGATTCAAATGCCTAAAGATTAAATAATAAATCAAACTTTCAAAACAACTACCCAAATGATGAATCAAATGCTCAATTGATCAAATAATAAATCAAAATGCATTCTCAAAAGAGAAATCAAATGCATTTGATATTTAATTTTCATGAACAACTGAGTAAAATCCTGTAATAATTAATTGACAAATCAAACTCTCAAACTATAAAGCTGTGGTCACACTCGACTTAGAAAGTTCAGGTTTGGTGAGCTCTGACCTGCGAAATTGCCTCACTTGATTAAGTGAGACCAGTCGATTATGAACATGACCTCTCTGGACAGAAATTTAAAATATGGACCAATCGCTGTTTTTTTTTTAAATGTCTAATCATCTTGTTTAATCCTGCCCATTTTCACAGCGCCTTACTACAGAATTTCGCAATTTACTACAGAATTTCCTTCTGATCACACACACACAGCTGGAAGGTCATGATGGACTGATTACTAGGACTATAAAGACAACTCATTTACATGGACACTTTGCTGAGTCTTGTTTTTCCCTGTTAAGCATTACAAAGCATTTTCCCTGTTTGTCCTGCCATGTTTTGATCCTTGTCTTGTTTACCATTATTGTTGTTTTGTCTCCTGTCCTGTTTCTAATTGTGTGTCTAATAGACAAATGACCAGTTTGTAAACATTCAGGATGCGCGTGCAGCGAGGTTGCAGAAAAAAAAAAAAAAACAGGAGCGTTAGCATTTACAGCAAGGAATGACATCCAATGTGGTACAGAGTTTGTTGTTGTATTAGAGATAAGTTATATTGATTACATATTATATATAATTTACATAATACTTTCAGCGTATTATAACAGCTTGTCACCCAGTGATAAGCACAGTTATTTTGCAAAATTAACGTTAAAGTGAGCAGCGTTCATCTGACAGGTCCATTTGCGATAGCACCCTCCCAATGGATATTGGATAAGACGAAATGGCCAAGCATCCAGCCTGAAATAAAAAGCTATCTTATTGAAACTCCAAGTGATTTTACAAGAGATAAGTTAAAGGCCTACAAGTCTTTGGAGGCCAACAATTTTGTTCTGTGTAGTCATGTGCAAGAAATAAAGTTCCATGATTACCAGATTCAAAACTATGTAGTGCTGAAAACCGAGGGACCGACTAGCCAAAGACAAGGAGAGAAGACGGAACTGTACAAGGCCTGGGTAATCATCAACAAGCAAAACAACTGCATTCTGACAGCGAACTGCACCTGTATGGCAGGGTATGTGAACTTACACTTTTACATTTCATTCTAAACATTCAGTATCCGCAGTTTAATTAACCATATTTAACTGTTTTTGCTGAAATCCTTGCTGCAATCAAAAACGAGTAATGTGTATGATTCAGCATAGCGTGAACTTACCTGATATGACATGAGAACTGCAGAGTTAAGCATTTTTAATTAGGTCCTCACTCCATTCAGCTCTCATGATGGCTGTTAGCCAAGTAAGGCATTAAAAGCAGTGTGGTGTTCTGTAAAACTGAAGTGTTTTGCATCCTACCGCACAACAAAACATGTTTGCTATTGCAACCAGTCTTTTTTTTGCCATTTGCGCGGTTGAACCCGCGTGACATCATGTGTTATGTAGGTTGGTAATTCCCCTATAAATGTTTTGTTAATGTCTGTCTCTCTGTTTTATCTTTTTTTAAATTGAACTATGTTTGTTTGTTCCGATAATGTATAATTTCTTAAGTACCAACTTCTAAAAGAGATTTTTGAGTTCTTTTTTTTTGTTCGCTTAACTTCAGACATTTTAGGTTTGTGCAACTGGTGTTTTCAAAAGTTGAGTACACAACAAAAAATAAAGGAAAAAAGGATTGTGTTTTTTTTTTGTTCACTCAACTTCAGGCATTCCAGTTCTGCAGACAAAAAAAAATTCAGTTGGACACCTCTCTAGATAACTAATAATTTAATTTTAATCCAACTAAATGTTTTTTGTATTAGTGACAAGTAATTTCAGGTCAGTGCAGCTGATTCAAAAGTTGAGTAAACAAGAAAAAGCTAAAGGAAATGAATCATTCATGCATTTTTTTTCGGCTTAGTCCCTTTATTAATCCAGGGTCGCCACAGCGGAATGAACCACCAACTTATCCAGCATATGTTTTACACAGCAGATGCCCTTCCAGCTGCAACCCATCACTGGGAAACATCCATACACACTCATTCACACACATACACTTTGGACAATTTAGTCTACCCAATTCACCTATACCACGTGTCTTTGGACTTGTAGGGGAAATCGGAGAACCCAGAGGAAACCCATGCTAACAGGGGGAGAACATGCAAACTTTGCTGTGACGCGAACGTGCTACCCACTGCGCCACCATGCAGCCCGAAATTAAAACTTTAAAACTGAAATAAAGATACAGATACATTAAGAAGGCTAAATTTAAATAGCTGTTGCCATTCTAGTGGCAACTTGTTGTTAAGTGATGATATTTCTCCCTGTTCATGTCAGTTTTTGCATATTAGTCACAGTGTGCATCTGTCAGTCTCTTATAAACTAGCAAACAAAACACAAAACAGCCCAGCACTCAGGTGAGAACACGTGCCTCAATCACGTTTCAGCAGTGTATCTAATTTCCAGACATTTTGCTTTTTACAGTCGAACACCCTTACTGAGAACTATTTCAAGCTTGCTGTTACAATTTTCCAGTCTGCCATTGGCTAAGCCGATTATTCGCAGTGCATTTATTCAGCGATAATGAAAGGACCCAAGGGTGGCGGCGACCCTGCGCACGGTGAACAGCATCCACCCAATTACTCCCATAAATACAGGCCACGGTGGGGCTCAGAGAGACAGTTCTGGGCTCTTTTCAACTCGCATCGGAGCGATGACCAGCAGGTCACAACAGCGAGTCTGCTTCCACGACCAAGCGCAAAGCTTTCAATAATTACTACCGCCTCCTTAAGCTGCGAAAGTAGAACGGACATGGCTGTTGAACAGAAAAGATAAGAGATACCGCAGAAGCGCTCGTTATATTACATGCAGACTATAAAACGTGTTTTATGACCTATTGTTTCACTGAATGCCTCTTTCTCCATTTATTCTCGCTGCCTTCCCTACTTTTATGGACTGCACATTCTCCACAGCGGCTCAGGCGGTCTGTACCTGCCACAGTCCAGTGTCTCAAAAGTGTAATTATTTCTCACTGTTGCATTATGGGAAAGGAGATGGATAATAAAATGTTAAATCCACATCGACAACATGACATTACAAGGACAAAAAAACGTTTTGTGCTGAAAACCAGAGAATTGCTACCTGCCAAGTCCAAGGAAAAAGTCTTACTTCAGACTGAATGGATGGAATGCAAATTTATAAAAATGGGGTCAAAATCTTAAATAAAAGCATTGAAAAGGTTTAAAAACAGAATCAAAAAATATATAGCCACCAAGCATTCTGTCAAAACTTTACAAAAACACTGAGGATGTCAGACACTGCTCTGCTGTAAAATGCTGTAAAAAATAAAATAAAATAAAATAAAGGCAGCACAGTGGTGAAGTGGGTAGTGCTCTCACCCCACAGCAAGAAGGTTGCTGGTTAGATCCTCAGCTGGCATTTCGGTTTGGAGTTTGCATGTTCTCCCTGTGTTCCCGCAGGTTTCCTCCAGGTGCTCTGGTTTCCCCCACAGTCCAAAGACATGCGCTATAGGTGAATTGGGGAAGCTAAATTTTCCATAGTGTATGTGTATAAATGGAAGTGTATATAATGCTAATAATACTTTTGTACATATGATTTTTCAGGTTTTTTATTTTTAATAAATTTGAAACAATTTCAGCATGCACTGGTTTTCTGCCGAGTGTGACGTGGCAGGGATAAGAATCAGCACCTCCAAGTACGAGGCCATGGTGCTCCACCAAAAAAAGGCGGTTTGCCATCTCCAGGTTGGAGGAAAGCCTTTACCCCAGGTGGAGGAGTTCAAGTAACTTGGGGGTTTTGTTCACAAGTGATGGAAGGATGGAACGTGAGATTGACAGGCGGATTGGTGCAGCAGCAGCAGTAATGCGGTCGATGTACCGGTCCTTTGTGGTAAAGAAGGAGCTGAGCCGAAAGGCAAAGCTCTTGATTTACCGGTCAATCTACGTTCCTACTCTCATGAGCTTTGGGTCATGACTGAAAGGACAAGATCTCGCATACAAGCGGCCGAAATGAGTTTCCTTCGCAGGGTGGCAGCTCTGACACCCGGGAGGAGGTCGGAGTAGAGCCGCTGCTCCTCAACATCGAGAAAAGTCAGCTGTGGTGGCTCTGGCATCTGTTTCGGATGCCTCCAGGACACCTACCTAGGGAGGTGTTCCAGGCATGTCCCACCAGGAGGAGGCCTCGAGGAAGACCCAGGACACGCTGGAGGGCCTATGTCTCTCGGCTGGCCTGGGAACGCCTCGCGATCCCCCCGGAGGAGCTGGAAGAAGTATCTGGGGAGAGGGAAGTCTGGAGCTCTCACCTTAGACTGCTGCCCCAGTGACCCCGCCACGGATAAGCGGTTGAAAATGACATGACATGACATGACAATTTCAAAAAATCTTTTTTCACATTGTAATTCTGTGGTATTGTGTGTAAAACTTTGAGGAAATGAATGAATTTAATCCATATTGGAATAAGGCTGTAACATTAAAAAAAATTTGGAAAAAGTGAGGCGCTATGAATAGTTTCCGGATGCACTGTATACCCCATTACAGTGCAAATAGGGATTATGACAGGTCCCCACAAAGATATCTGGTGCATGTGATGTATGTGTCTGTGAACTAGACGGTACAATACAATACTGTATTGCTGTCCTATAAATGTACTCCTCGTTTTCAGAGAGAATCCACCCAATGTCCTTAACCACTGTTCTTCTTTTGATTGACAACTGTCAATGCGTTGTCCTTGTTCATCACAGGAGGCTTGATAAGTCGAATTACCTGTCTGCCCTGGTGGCTTCACTTCTGCTTGCCACATCAGCAAAACACCCAGCAACAGTCCAGAAATGTGTTTTCGGACCATTCTAAAGGAGCCCCTCTCTCCCCCCCCAGGCCATTTATTGCTCATTATTTCCTGCTAAATGTGCATTCCCTGCCATATCTGACCCAGTTGCCAATGCTCTCCTGTTGATGTTCAAGCCTTATGCTCGGGGTATTGGCATTGCGCTTCACGTGTTTGTTTTAGTTAATGAGAATCTACTTTAATTAGATTTTGATGAGCATCCAGGCATCGATCAGGACAGGAAAGCACTCGCGTCCAAGAGAAGGTGGCGCCAGGAACACGCACATTGATCTTCCTTTGTCTCCATGTATACAAGACACTGCCGTGGTCTTAATGAGTAGCTTTACAATGCGTAAACTGTATTTTACAGTGCCAGCGCTTTCTCCAAACACACCTCAGATACTACATGCAGGCCGGGAACATATTTTGTTGTGACATTTGCTGGGACAAAGGCAGAAAATAACACTTAAATTGGCTGTAATTGCTCAAAGCTTTCAGAGAAATTATACCCTTAAGAACTCTCATAATACGCGGCTTGCTCTTCGGAAGCGGCATACTGGAGGAGTTGGGGTTTTTATCTGAAGCGTTATTACATGACAATGACATTGGTCTAATGTATAACTCTTATCTTTTCCAGCTGTAACACTGACCAATAATAACCGCAGAACAATGTATCTGATTGCATTCCGCAAGCCTGCAATAATACGGAACATTTGTCTGAGTTTAGACAATGGTGTGACTGCCTCCGATAGCTTCGAAGAGAACATCAACTGCATTCAAACCAATCAAAAGCCATTAAAATAATAGAGAACTGACATCCTTTCTGTTTTACAAGTGCCTTTAGATATAAGTGCTAGCAAAAGTGCTGACAACTGTCTGTACTAAACATCAATTCGGGAGTTTCTTTAATAAGCTGCGTTGGATAAGTTCCCAATTTCTTTTTCCTGTTTCCTTGTGACTGTCATTACCACTGTTAGCGATGCATTTAAAAAACGGTAATCCGAATCGGGCCCACCCTTCCTCTCTGC
The DNA here is from genome assembly GCF_903798145.1 of Danio aesculapii. Lineage (NCBI taxonomy): Eukaryota > Metazoa > Chordata > Actinopteri > Cypriniformes > Danionidae > Danio > Danio aesculapii. The sequence continues at coordinate 7,812,051 of NC_079455.1, forward strand.
TCTCGGAAAAAGCTTACAGAGGTGCTCTATAATCTGCTGTCAGCAAGACGTGTACGGTAAAAAACCTAAATTTAGGGATAAGTGGAATTTGCACAAATGTCAGGCTTTATTTCCCTCCTTTTGTAGCTCTCAACAGAGACACGTGTAGTGCTAGCTGGAAAAGAATCATTTTTTTTCTCCGCAATCTTTGATCATTACGCTCTGTGTGGGAAATTGCAATCGACGTGCAATCATCTCCCTATGCAGCTTGAAAGCGCAGCTCTGAATGTGGCATCTTCTGCAGCTGTACTTTGGTGAAGAGCTTGTTGTTAATGATTTGGATAATGCTAGCAGATGCAGATCTATAAACAGTATATTCCGAAGAAAAAATAAAAGCTTCTTTAAGTGAAAATCCTGAAGTGTTCCATCATTTTGAATTTCTCAAAAGCTTACACAAACACACACACAAATACTTCAAAACATAATTTTGATTTAGGGATCAGCATTTTACTTCTGCAAATATGACTGCATATAAGTATTTCTTTATTTCCTTAATTATAAAAAATAATTTTGGGGGGTTTGTGAAATAGTTTTCACTGCTTTTGTTTGTTTAAGAAATTAAATAAATAAATATTAATAATAATAATAATATTAATAACAATAATAAAATGTATCATAAATATAAATTTGACCTCCCATGTAATGGTTCAAACCGTTGTTAATGCTTAATCGTTACGATTAAAAAATATTCATTTTAAAACCAGCAGATTTAGCCTACCAATATATACTACCTGACAAAAGTCTTGTCGCCTATCCAAATTTAAGGAACAATAAATAATAACTTGACCTCTAGTTGATCATTTGGTATAAGAAGTGGCTTAAATGAAAGGCAAAGGCCTCTAGATTACACTAATTTTACCCAAATAATATATGATCATGCCTTGATTTTTTATTATTTAATTAGTACAGCAAGGTCTGACTTTGCTTAAACAAAAGTCTTGTCACATAACAGAGATAACGTACAGAATATAATATGAAGTCATGGTGAAGTGGAAAAAGAAATAATATTGTGTATGACTCCCATGAGCTTGGGTGACTGCATCCATCCATCTATGCATCTGCAATGGCAAGGAAAGTGTTCTTGCAGGACTCCCAGAGTTCATCAAGATTTTTGGATTCATCTTTAATGCCCTCCCCCCCTTCAATTTACCCCAGACATGCTCAATAATGTTCATATATCTGGAGTCAGGGTTGGCCAATCCTAGAGCACCTTGACCTAGAGCTATGCTGCTGAAGAATTTGCCCTCTCCTGTGGTTTGTAATGTAATGGGCAGCACAAATGTCTTGATACCTCAGGCTGTTGATGTTGCCATCCACTCTGCAGATCTCTCGCACACCCCCATACTAAATGTAACCCCAAACCATTATTTTTCCTACACCAAACTTGACTCATTTCTGTGAGAATCTTGGGTCCATGCAGGTTCCAAGGTCTTCTGCAGTATTTGTGATGATTGAGATGCAGTTCAACAGATGATTCATTGGAAAAATCTACCTTCTGCCACTTTTCCAATCGATAAACTAGGAGTCAAGTTATTATCTTTCGCTCTAACAACTAGGATCAACGACAAGACTTTTGTCAGGTAGTGTACAGTACACTGTTAAAAAAAATGTATAAACTAGGTGTTTTAATCAACATATAGCCTAAAAGTAAAAAAAAAATGCATGAAAATAAAGTAAAAAAATTCATAAACTAAAAAATATATGTTATATATATATATATATATATATATATATATATATATATATATATATATATATATATATTCAAAACTGTGCTATATTATTATTAGTTTTAAATAACATTGTTTGTTTGTTTTAAGAGTTTCTGCCAATTTTTGTATGACTCTTCGTTTTTTAAGTTTTTAATATTAAAGTGGCAGTTTTGACCTGCAATGTGATCAGTAAACCTAAATATATTAGTTGGAATGTCACCTTGGAATATCCAATATAATTCGATACCATAATTTCTAAAATTGTCTTACCGTAACTCTTTGAACGGCTCGGCCCTCACGTGTGGCGTCTCCACTGAGTTACTGAACACTGCACCCTCAGCTCCTGCAAGCACAATCCAACATTTACAATCTCAGTCATGCTCTGCGGTCCGCATGTTAAAATCAATGGACATAATCTGTGAAGCTCCACTATTGATCTATACAGTCAGGCTGTTTCCCTGCAGACGAAGCCTGAAGTTGAGTCACCACAACCTTTTCACTAGGCTTTGCTGAAGCTTTTGCGTCACAGGTCACAGCCTCAGATGTGATCAATAGACTTTGGTACAGATTGATATGTTTGTTGGAATGCTAATGCTAATACTGAGTCATGTAGGTTATTTATTACTAAGGGTGTAAACCTACACTGGTCTCATGGTTCAGTTCGATTACGATTATCATGTCATTGATTCAGTTCAATTCAATATCTTGATGCACCACGATGCACTGCATGCTAAGTTTTCAGTTTTACTTCATGCATACAATTTTACCATTACATACGACCAGTCAGATATATGAACTGAATCATTTAGCTGCTCAAAGAAAGTACACTTATTGAATGTATCAAACATCAAATAAGCAATTATGACACGTTCAACATTGCGTTCTGCCACTCAGTGAGTGGGAGAGATAGGATTTTTTCATATGTGCCCTTAACAGTGTCATAGGAGATCAACAATATTACCACTGTACCTTTAGTGTGGACTGTCCCGGCAAACTTACAAGCAGCAAAATGTGCCCAGATATAGGCTATTAAAATAGTTGAGACATTTTTAATTACTTGAACACTTGTCTTGCCTCCCAAGCATCTCATCTCCCTCATCATAGTATCCTCACATGAATCACATGCTTATCTTCCATGCCATAGTATATTACTAACACGTCTTGTCACCCTTGCAGTTTGCTACTTGTACTCATTTCGACTCCCTCGCATAGTATACTTCCTTGTTCTAGTACACTACTTGCAGATGAATCTCCCTTCCCTTGCCTCAGTATACCACTCTCGTGCATCTTGTCTCCGTTGCCATAGTATACTTCTTCCATGTTTCACCTCCTCTGTCATAGTATGCTATTCGCAAGTGTCTGAACTCCCACGCCATTATATACCACTGGCACGAGTCTCACCTCTCTTGTAAGAGTATACACCTGTGTTGCCTCCTTTGCCATAGTATGCTCACATTCATCTTGTCTCCCATGACATAGTCTTGCCATCTTGCCACTTTTGCATGAATATACAACTTTTATAAATCTTGACTATCTTGAATAGTATGTTACATGTGTCACCTCTCATATCATAGTATGCTACTCATGCACACGTCTTGCCTCCCTTGCCATAGTATTGTGACATGCATATTATCTCACATAGTATGCAACTGAAACTTGTCTAGCCATCTTTGCCTTAGTATGCTACTCATTCACATGTCTTGGGTCTCCCTCTCAAAGTATACTATTTTTACTATAAAGTCTTGCCTCCCTCACCATAGTATGCTACTTGCACGCATCTTGGATACCTTGCCATAGTATATTTCTTGCATGTCTTTTGCATCTCATGCATTCAGGTTCGTCTATCTCATCATAGTATGCTAGTCATGCACAGGTCTTGCCTCCCACACCATAATACGCAACTCAAAAGTGTCTCACCTCCCTTGCCACTGTGCACTACAAGCATGAGTCTCGCCTCTCTCATCATAGTATGCTAATCACATGTCTTTCCTCTCTTGCCATAGCATGCTAACAAGTATCTTGTCTACCAAGCTATTCTTTGCTACTCACATGTGTTTTGCCACCCTTGCCATAGCATGCTACTTGTATGCATATTGACTCCGCATAGTATATTAATTACACGTGTCTCGCCTCACTTGTCCTAGTATGCTTCTCAGAGATATGTCTCCCTTACCTCGCCATAGTATCCTACTTACACACAGTTCTTATATCCTGTTTCATAGTATGCTACTGACGTGTGCGCCTAACCTCCCGAGCCTGTATGCTACTTGCACACAACAGTATACTATTCGCATGAGTCTCTCCTCCATCGTCATAGTATACTTCTCGGACAAGTCTCACATCCTTTGTCAAAGTATACTACTTGCACAAATCTTGCTTACCTCCCCATAGTTTACTACTCACACAAGTCTTGCTTCCCTTGGAATAATACACTACTCACACATCTTCTCATGCAATGTTTTTAGGAGACACCACCTCCATTGCCTCCTCTGCAAGTTCCCCTGTTGTAGACTATAAAGGATGAACTGACTGAAACCAGAATGAAATTTTAAGAAATTTCAAAGCCAAAGCTAACAGAAAAGAATGGTTTGAGTGCTTCAGGAGTGCATGCACAGCTCAGATATGTCCTGCGGAGATGCATGCTCTCAAATTACAGTGCTTTCTATAAGGCTGAAGTGTTCTTAAAAGAGGACTACAAGGTCTGTCACAGAGGGGAGTGGTACCATTTGGCTTAATGGTTGCTCCGGGAGGTTTTTGAGCTTTTGCCCACATGCAGGTTGTGATGGCAATTGTGGATGGCTCCGTACCAAAACTCCAGGAGGAGCTAAAACAGGGCTCTCTGCTGGTGTTTTATTTTCATTTTTTTAATAAGACATCTGTTTTCAGCTTAATAAAGCTCACCTTAGGTGTCATATTTAGGTGCAGAAATACTGTATGATTTAGCTAATTGAATGAATTCCTCCTGTGCCTCACATGGACTAACATCAATGCACCTGCACTCTAACCTACATATAATCACACTCTTGGCTAAATTACTGTAGACACCAGTACAAATGTTATAGTTATTACACCAGAGGGACTAGAAAACATTTATGAGTAAAGGAAATATCTAAACACCCACACCAATGTACACTAGAAGCTGAATTGTACACAAAAGTGCTGAACTATAACCTAGAGGTTTACTTTGCTGCAAATAAACTTGCCACTTGATTCTTCGGAAATCATTGTAATAGGCTGATTAAGTTCTAAATAAACATTGCTCCAAAAGCATATTACCCAAAAATACTTGCATTGCTGACATTTTTTATATTAGAATCACTTTAACACTTGAATAATAATTTGACTTTTCTTAATTTTAACTATCTTTAAATAATTTGAGTACCTTGATAAAATCTTAATTATATACTGCCTATGTCATGGAGAGCCATTCTCTCCTGGAGAGCCACAATCCTGCAAAGTTCCGCTCCAACCTTTATTAAACAGCAGAGAAAACTAATCAAGGTTTAATGTCTAATAGAAAGCTACACACAGATGAGATTTTTATTGCAGTTTGATCAAATATTTTCAGGATTGGAGCTCTGCTGGGTTAAATTTGCCCACTCCTGGTCTGTGCCCACCAAGGCTCAGCTGTCTCACTAGTCTTGTTATACATATGGACATATAAGTACTTGGAATCTAGCCCCAAAACTGATGGTAAGATCAGTGTTGATGGCAAGGAACCAAAGAAAGGTCTTGAATACATCATGTATTCGTGGCAGCATCCTCCCTGACACCAGTGCATGTCTTAATGCAGAATGTATGAATCAGTGTTCGTTCACAAGGTTCTCTATTTATTGTAAGCTTGAACGACAAAAAAAATAACATATAAAGATTATGCATGCTGCATCAGAGAACACTTTCTACTGTGCCTGCTATAAGCAGGGTTTCGAGAGTTCATACTTAGCTGATGATTGATAATAAGGTGTGCTTGGTAGGCTGTCCCAGGAGACAGCCCTAAGCTCAGAAGATCCTTGAGCCCGGGGCTCCCTCTCGTTTTGTAGGGTGAGAGTGGAGTCTGAGCTCAGGTAAGTCTCGAGAGCTCCTCTAAATTAAATCTTTGGGACTATTGATGATGATTGAAAGTTGCCACGGCCTTATAGACCACTAACTGAAAGGCATATATTGGAAGCCTAGAACTAAATGCTGTGCCAATTTGGTTTACAATTGGATCCAGCATTTACAGCGGATCTTTCAGTCCATAATATTGTAGTGATATTAACGTACTGTTAACTTAGTAACTAAATCTTTACTAAGGTATGTCTTTAGAAACTGAAAGAGTACTGCTGATACTAACCAACTTTGCCATTTGAATAAACAAACAAAGAACACTGATCACACGCACTTACCAAATCCATAAAGACAGGACAATCAACATCAACTGGAGCCGCGTCATTTTTAAAAAGAGATCCATGCTGGATTACATGCAAGTATCTAATCGCCGTGACGCAGCTTTAAAAATTTGTTTCAAACCGGAAGAATGAATTTGCTTGAAATAATGAAAAAACAACACATTTTCACTTTTTTTGTGAAATATGTGTCCTAATAGTGTTTTTAGCAGTGTGGGACATATATATGACTGTCAGCATCTCAAAAAATGTGTTTTGGTGTTTCGTGACCCTTTTAAAGCATGTTCAGATTATTTTTTTTTACTATTTCGCCACACTTTGCTTGATGTATGGTGTCTTGAGGATTCATAAACAACAAATGAGCATCAGGACACAAGATTCTATATGGAATTTCTTGTTAAGTAGTGTGTCATAGTCCATGGCAAACGATTCAATGTCTGTGATGCTTCAGATTGTCAACACAAACAACACATTCATTCATTTTCATTTGGCTAAGTCTCCATTTCAGTGGTCGCCACAGTGGAATAAACGCCAACTATTCCGCAATATATTTTATGCAGCAGCTTCAGTATTCGGAAACATCCATACACGCTCACTTACACACACACACACACACACACACACACACACACACACACACACGCACACACACACACACACACACACACACACGCACACACACACACACACACACACACACTCATACACTACGGATAATTAGTCAGATAATTAATTCACACCGGGAGAACATGCAAACTCCACACAGAAATGCTAATGCCAGTGACCTTCTTGCTGTGAGGTGACAGTACTAACCACTGAGCCACTGTGCTGCCCCCCAAAAATGCTTATTTTCTTTTCCTGTTGTTCACAACAGGTTCCATCACATGGGCAATGCCTGCATCTTTAAGTCAACATCTGGTTATGGGTCAAAAGTCACTTTGGATGTGGCAAGTGGATGTGCATCAGGGATGAAAGCCAAATAAATGACAGGTTGGAAATGCACTTTTTTATTATTATAACATACGTTGCAAGGTCCCCAAATGATACGCAATAGCACTTCTTTATTGCCATATCTCGCACATGAGCACCTGCATACCAGTTATATGCACCTCTAAAATATATCAACATGGCATGTGCCTGTGATAACATCGCTTTCGGAATAGAGGAAGCAGGACAGGCTACATATGAGATCAGATACACATCTCTCGTGTGGCCATTGGGTGGGCTTGTTCATAGAGAATAGCTGGAGGCAGGCCATAGCAGATTCCTTCAAGGTCAGGAATCACTCCAAGGTACAGAAATCGTGTGATTGCCTGAAGACGTTGCAATTTCGCACAGAATAAAACACATATGAGTTCATGTGTGTCATCAATGTATGAAAATGATCGTAAAAACCTACATCTCCCTGACACTAACAGATAATTGTGACAGACTTAGCAGACAACACTTCAAGATGAGAATCAAATATGTGAACCTTATGGAAGTTTCCCAGAATACACCAGCCACAACGGCAGCATAGCTACACCCGGAAGTAAGGAGATCCACAAAATAGTACTTTTTTGTCATTATTCCGAATTTTTACAACAAAAAAACATGTTTTAATATAGTCATAACCGCGTTCGTGTTTACTAAAAAAAAAAAAAAAAAAACACACACAAAAAAAAAATGCTGAAATAAAAACAGCTCAATTTCGCTATCTATAATCCATAATAATAACTCCTGTATAGCAGTCCCACAACATTCTGTCACTCGATGACACTCGAATACCCTGTCAGAAAAGTCTAGGGGCTGGGAATGAGCTTTTTACAGTGTCTGCTATAATGTTAATGTTGTTTTTCGTGTGTTTACATAGATGAAAATGGCCACTGTGTAAATGCGCAGTATAGTTATGATCTGATTGCCTCATTTGATAGTTTTTGATAACATGATATTTGTCTTCAGTAATTTTCTGAAGATAAATACCAAAAAAATAACACAACTGGAATAACTACAGCAGTCACGGTCGTCTGATCTCATATGAAGCAAGAGATCACAATGACATATGATGATGTGTCAGGTGCTGTAGTGGTGTCCCAATTCTTAGGGGTACATTTTGAAGCCCTTCCCCTTCACACTCTGTTTCAAGGGCTAAGGGGAAGGGTAAAGTGTAGGGGTACAAAAATAAAATTGGGATTGGGCCTAAGATTGTTTTATTACTTCTATTTTTTTAGTATTTCTAAATTATGATCTTATTTTGCATCCCTAATCCTACCTAATATCTAAATCCAACTACTACCTTTCTAACAAAGCAGCAAATGAGTACTTATTGAGATAAAAGCATGTCTTAGTTAATGGTTTATTGATAGTGAGAATTATACCTTAAAAAAAGTGTCACCAAAAGAAAGATCAAAATGATCACATCAGATCAATGCAAATTCATACAGTATATAACAAATGAATTTATAACCACTCAACATGAAACCAAAATAATAGTTAAGGCAGCCAATTTGTTCTTTCCGATGCTGTTTAAATAGGCTGTATCACAAATCATGGCATTTCCCATTAAGATTAGTGTTATGGTGGAATTTGCATCGGGAAACTGAAAAAAGCTCAAATCAGAGGAAAGATACAGAGACTGATCTCAGATGAAGGACATTGGGGAGGAAATCACTTTGGCCATGTGGAGACTAAGCCAGCTGGAAGAACGGTTTTATCCTGGAAGACCAAACTCGAGGTTTTGGCCATCAGACTAAACGGCGTATTTGGCAATATAAGCACTATTCATCAGAAACACAGCATCCCTGCTATGTGAAGCATGATGGTGGCAGAATCATGCTGTGTTGACGCGTCGCTGTAACTTTAGAGAAGATTTGTTTTCTGGCAGGACAACAGCCCCAAATGTAAATCCAAAGCTACACGGGACAGTTTAAAACCATTCATGTTAAAGAGATGGTTTACATCCTGTTATTCCGAAGAAATAAGAAGCTTATCTTCACAACCCCAATGAAAATACTTTAACATCCATTTAAAACACTAACATTCTCTCATCCTTTCATCGTCAAGTATGAAGTTTGAAGTATGAAGACATCATAAATGTAACCCACATTAATTGAGTGGGTTAATTACAGTCGCCTGTTGGTGTCAATTATGAACATATTATAATTACTGTTAAATAAGTTTGCCTGTAGGGCTGCACGATTCTGGCTAAAATGAGAATCGCGCTTTTTTTGCTTAATCAAGATCACGATTTTCTCATGATTCTGTGGATGTAAAATAAAGGTTAATATGAGTAGGCTGTTAATAGTGTTATTTCTCAAACATATGGTAAAACAACACTAATAATGTTAGGCCTATGTGTAGGCCTATCTACTGTTGGTTAAAATGCAGCATTTTGTATAGATTTGTATTGGTTGTAAATATGTCCTGGTTATTAATTCACAGTAAAGTGATTACATTAGAATACAACTATTCATAATTCTGAAGTTGAATTATTATTTTTGAGACATATTCTTGTCATTTGTCATTGTCAACATTATTAGACCATTATTTTCACTGGTAAAATAAGACATTTGTCATTATCAAATTCCCTCCTGCATTACATAAGCTAGTGCAGTTATACTGACACTGTTAAACATTTATTTACACTTTGTGTTTGCTATGAAAGAAAAAAAGTATCAAATGCTTGTCGTAATCATAACTCTAAAATGCAATATTATAATTCAAATGATGTGCGGCCAGTTTCAGTTTCACATCCGAGTCCGGCTCATGGCTGCCGTCACTGTGAGAAAAAAACACACACATGCAAATCATGCTTCCCACGCGGCTCTCAAACGATTGCTCTGTGCAAACAACTGAACGTTATTTACAACTTTATACCTGTTATTTACAGCCTATGTAGGTTCTGTTCACTAAACTAAGGATCATTGGCAGGCATGTGCGCGTCCTCTCGGTAGTAAACAAACAGCTCGCGGTCAGCTTGTGTGATTTTGCGGCCGCAAATATATCATTACATGAAGACAGAAATCATATTTTTGGGTGAATTATACTTTATAAATACAGTATGTAATACTTGGAGGTGTAACGCCATTTGGAGGTGTCCATGTTGCTGTGAAGACTTTTGCGCCCACCTTTAGGCTTCTCCCCTGACCTTGAAAATATAATTGGCTGAATTGTAGAAAAGCTGAATTAAGATCGTGTGTAGGGTCGAATCGAGATCGCAATCTTTTTTCGATTAATTGTGCAGCGTATATCATGCCTGTATATCATGATTGCAACCCAGGCTCATTTTGAAAACGTACCACTAAACATTTCTGGAGAGCGCCAAACACGTCCCAAAAGCTACATTCTCTTTGCAGTTTTTGCTTTCGCGAACCCACCAGAGGCCACTGTGTATGTTTTTTTAGATCTCAAAATTTTCTCGCAAGTGCAATTCTTGCTTGCTATAAATTTACTGAGGCCGCTGTTGACTGACTGTCAACTGATTGAATGACTGACTGACAGACTGATCAACTTACCCACCCTCCTCCTTCCCTAAACCCAACCAATAGTGGTTTCCAGAAAAAGAAAAGCCTTCGCCTGATTTTTACCACGTTTTACCACATTCTCACCTTGTTATTTACTTGTTTGTTTTATTTTTTGTCTTCTATTTTTGTCTTACCTTCTTTCTGGAACCGTTCTTTGCCGCACTCGAACCCTTTGTGGTCAACTCCTCTCTGTGTCTCAAGTCTGCCAACGTACATTGAGAGCTATCTGTACAACGGGTAAGTGGGAAAGCCATTCCTACGGAGGTAAGCGGTCAGCTCGTAAGCATGAAAAGGAACGGCATCATACTGCCTGTATTGTTCGTTTTAAAGACGAAATGCAGAAATACGTACTTCTGACTGTAGAAATGTACTGTATATAAAGCTACATTTACAAAAAAATGTTGCATGATTGTTTGTGTGCTTTCGAATTGTAATATAGGATCTCTTAGCCAGCACCAGGACGCACTGGGGGCTGTTTTTCCAATCTTCTATTGTCCAATTTTGGTGAGCCTGTGCAAACTGTAGCCTCAGTTACCTGTTCTTAGCTGACTGGAGGTTCGACGCCTCAAGGTTTGACATGTTGTGCATTCAGAGATGCTCTTCTGCATACCTCAGTTATACAAGGCATTTGCGCTCACAGAACTGCTGCTCACTGCATATTTTCTTTTTTTCGGACCATTCTCTGCAAACCCTAGAAATGGTTGTGCGTGAAAAATCCAGAAGATCAGCAGTTTCTTAAATACTCAGACCAGCCCGTCTTACACCAACAACTAGGCCACATTCAAAGTCACTTAATCACCTTTCCTCCCCATTCTTATGCTCGTTTTCAACTGAAGCAGATCGTCTTTGAGTTGCTGCTTTGTGGTTGGCTGATTAGAAATTTGTGTTATCAAACAGTTGGAAATGGTGTACCTGATAAAGTGGCTGGTGAGTGTATTTTGTTGCTCACAATTTTAATGCTTTATATTTTCTTAATTGCCAGATGAAAAAATAAAAATCACAGATGTACTGTTTTTGTCTTTTACAAAAGTAGTCTGAATAAATCTGCACAAGTAATGCCAGACTGTGTCCGTATTTATGTATCCAGTTCTTTTGCTGCAATGATAGCTATAACATTTCAGCAGAATATCTGCTTCACCGTTACAGATGGCTTCTTTTTGCACACTTCTTGAGTTAGGCAGAGTAAATGAACGAATAATCTGTGGATGTTATCATACTTCACTGGTTTGAGGTAAAACTGCTGCTGTTCCAAGATGCTAATCATTACCCTTGTCGCTGGCTTGAGCAACTGAAGTTTTATTTATATCGTTTTTTTCTAAACTCAAGGTTGCTTTACAGAAAAGGTTAACCTGTATGAGGCATTAAATGTATTATGCATACACAATTGAGCATTAATTAACCCTTGATGGGGCAAAGAACCTTAAGATTGATTACAATATAATTATTTTTTAAGTCATAAAGGTTCAAAAGTATTTTACTAACACCTAGTATTTCCAATAAGGGGTGGCACGGTGGCCCAGAGGGTAGTTCTGTCCCCTCACAGCAGGAAGGCCGCTGTTTCTAGCCCCAACAGGGTCAGTTGGCATTTCTGTTTGGAGTTTGCATGTTCTACCTGTATTCGTGTGTGTTTCCTCCGGGTGCTCCGGTTTCCCCCACAAGTCTAAAGACATGCGCTATAGGTCAATTGGGTAAGCTTAATTGTCCATAGTGTATGTCCTGGTCCTCCAGGTTGGGGGTTGAGCATTGGGCTAACGATCCACCTCCAGAGCCGGATTAACATTAAGACTAGGTGGGGCTGAAGCCCCAAGGTCCTTGATTGGCTGAAGAATTAATTTTTGCTATGACACAGGAAATGTCACTTTGCGTTATTCTTTCTCTCATCGATAATGTGAAGTATTCCTTTCGGTTTGCTACTGTTCAAAAACAGAGGCACCGGTGCTAAACTGAGAACTGAGGCTTGGTATATATATATACTTTTGTGAGGTAAAAAAAAATTAAAGGGGGCCCTTGGATTTGGTATAGCCCCAGGGCACAATGTGTTCTTAATCCATCCCTGTCCACCTCGTAAAAATTAGAAATTACGAAACACCAATTTGGTGTTCGGGTAAATATTAACTTCGATATAAACGGCTGTGTGAGCAAGTATTTCCAATGAGGGCTTTATAAAGTGTTGCCATTATACAAGTTTTAATGATGCAAAAGATGTGTAATATACTTTATTACCAGTTTTACAATTAAATAAACATACATTTTCAACGTGTAAAGGTGAAGTGTGTAATTTTTGTGCTAGTAGCATGCAACATTGCAGAAATAAACAAATTAAAGTGACATTAACACCCTCATTTAGACATGACTAAGTTGAGCTCTTTTTTATTTCCTGTTAATTTCCTTCATTGTGTAAACAATCGAGTTTTAATTAATACACAGAGCTGATTATGAATCATCTGAAAGCCAGTCCAAAGGCTGAATTGTACAGCAGGTTTTTCAGAGCATCCACACAAAAACCGCTGATGGAATATGACAAATGTTGCTTCTGTTTTGACCGGGGGGATATAACGCACATGGCAGACAATTACTGAGCATCATTCGCTATCAACAATCTGAAAATCGCTTAGCTTGAGCCACCCATGAGGAATTATCTACATTTTACAATTCTCTGCTATCCTGTGTCGAAAAAGCAACAGAGAATTGTGGATCTTTTCCCAGTAATATACTCATGAGGGCAGCCGAAGAGAAAGTTTTAAAATCACACAGATCAGACATGGAAGTTTCAAAGATTGTATTTCAGTGGTGTAAAGTAACAAATACTCAAATTACTGTAATTGAGTAGTTTTTCTCAGGAATTGTAATTTACTAAGTAGATTTCAAAATGTGTACTTTTACTTTACCTTGAGTACATTTTTAGCGCAAAATCAGTACTTTTACTCCACTACTTTCCTTCAACCTGCAGTCACTACTTTATTGTTTCTTGTCTATGGGGATTAGAAAAATCAGTCCTGTGATTCCTGTCGAATCAAATCGCACACAGAGGGCAAATCACATCATACTGAACTACCTTAAGACATGCAGCAAATTGTTTGGAAGCATTAAAAGTGTCCAAGAAGATAACCAAAATCTTTACACGCAATGGCCGAGAGACTGTTTAGACTGAATGTCACTTATGAGAAGATGACAGATGTTTTCTGTATAACTGCACTACAGAATGTTACGTTTACACACCCACATTGGCCGTTCACAGCATAATACTCATTACTCACGACTTTTAGGTACTTTTAAAATGGCCACTTTTTACTCCTACTTTGAATAATATTTACAATAAATACTTGTACTCTACCTGCACTACATTTTAGGGCTAGTAATGGTACTTTTACTTGAGTATGATTTTTAAGTACTCTGTCCACCACTGGTTGTATTTGAGTGTTTGACACGAGTGTTAAAGCAAACGCAAAGCAAACATATGCAAAATTACACCATTAACTGATGTCACACAGTTGGTTCTCTGTAGGATGGAATTTATCAAGTCACATTTATTTCTAACAGTGTGATTTCAATTGGTTTCTTATGTCATTATTTAGCTTATTTAGTTGCTTCCTACTGTTTTTGTTTATTGTTTAAATCACACACCATATAGGAAGAGCAACACCACAATTCTTTAGAAAACTAAGTGTCATCAATAATCATTAAGATTACTTTTGATAATCTTTCTTTTATCTGAAACAGTAGTATCTGATGTAAAACACAAACAAAACTATGTCAATAATGTCAATAACTGCCTGCTTTTGTAACAAGAAATGGACGCTGACAACAGGGATCCAAACGCAGGGTTTATTAGCAAGATGGTCAGGCAAGCTATGGTCAACACAGGGGCGAACATGTGTACACAGGAAATCCAGAATCATAGTCTAATATCAGGCAGATAGGGATGGGGATCCCACAACGCAAGTGTTTCAAAACACTGCACCGAAGCATGATCCGAAACCCCCAGGTCATGTGACTAAAGCGATTCAAAACATCGATCAGTTCAGAAGCGCTTCGAGACCTGGCAAATCTGCATTTGACTAACAGGGTCTGTTGAATCTTCTGTCTCATGTAGCTTAGTAGACTGTGCGTGTGCATGTTGTTACTGAGCTTCAAATGACTTTTGGGTAGATGTTAATAAAATACAATGGGAAATTTATTGAATAATATAAATAATTCTTGTTAACTTCTGGCTGATCTAGCAACAACCCTGTTTTATAACCAAAACAAGACATATTTATTCACAAAGTGTTTATTTGGATGTCAGACCAATGTTGAAACAAAATAGTACAAGAACAAAGCATTTCAAACTGATATTAAAGCATTTCAAAATAGCTTCATCAGCCTGGATTTGAAGACAGTATCCCCACACAGTAGTCAGGAACTCTAACCACTCCTCTAAATCACTTGTAGACCCATTCTTACAAAGCAGGTTTTAATACCTCAGTTTGCTCAACTGTTCTCAGCTAAAGCTATTTCAGTGCAATACATAAAAAAATGACCACTAGGTATCACGGTAGAGTGGGGTTTTGAAACGTTTCGAAGCTTCGACACATTTGCTCTGACTGTTTCAGTGTTTCATGAAGCTTCGCTTTGCCCACCACTACAGGCAGATGGTGAGTACAGGCAGGCAAGTTTTCTGTGTTATAGTTCATCTGCAACAACAATGTGAACTTATATCAAGATATGTTTGGGCATAATTACCCAAAGAGCTGAAGAGATTTCTCTGCATGAAAGACTCACAAATGGCAGATTAACCTGCTGCTGCTTCTCCAATAAGGTAGGTAATTAAATGTGAAAGAAATGTGGCTGATGTGTCAAGATGATTGACATGTGACGTAACTAAGCAACAATCTGTTAACAAGGAAATAGTATGTACCAAAGCTTGCATACTCTTCTGTTACGCGCTCAATTTATATAGTTTTCCTTTACAAAAAAAAGGTACATACTTTTAGGGTGTAATATAAGTATGTGAATTGAGATGCAGCAACATTCCTGCAGAGTTTAGCTGCAGTCACACTTTTTTTTTTTTTTTTCAGTTTGAGCATGCAAAATTCTGTTGTATGGCACTGAGAAAAGGAGCGGGATTAAACAAGATGATTAGACATTTGAAAAAGCCAGCGATTGGTCCATATTTTAAATTTCTGTCCAGAGAGGTCATGGTTTGATCCAATGTAGCAAACTGCAAAACTTAACGCACAAGCTTGCATTTCCAGTCTGACGCATTCACGTGCTTATGAATGGAAGTCTATGGGGAGAAAAGTCCAGTGTGACCGCAGCTTTAAAGCTACGGTCACACTGGGCTTTGTGTGTGCGAAATTCTGTTGTACTGCGCTGCGAAAAGGGGCAGGATTAAACAAAATGGTTAGACATGTAAAAAAGCGAGCGATTGCTCCATGTTTTAAATTTCTGTCCAGAGAGGTCCTGTTTTGATCCTCGATTGGTCTCACGCAGTCAAGTGATGTGGTTTCGCAGGTCAGAGTTCACCAAGCTTGAACTTTGCACCGCAGTGAACTGCGAAACTTAACGCATGACCCTGTGTTTCCGGTCTGACGCATTCGAGTGCGTATGAATGGAAGTCTATGGGAAGAAAAGTCAATTGTGACATCAGCTTTAAGCTCCAACCCTAATCAAAAACACCTGAACAAGCTAATCAGTGTTACTACGGGAAGGTGAGCTTTAATCATGCCCGAACAAAACTCCACATGCACATGACTGACCGTATTTACCTCAGACAATACAGTTTGGATGAAAGATGTGTGTCTTTAGCTGTTTGTTTAAAATGGCTAAAGACCCCACTGTTTGGGTTCGATTGGCTAAGTCTTTCCACCAGCAGGGAACAGAAAAGGTCAAATGAAAGTGATTTTTGAGATGACAACGCCATGTGTTATTGACCTGCAGAACTCAATCCTTTGGAGGTCACATAGTAATAATAATAATGATTGGAAGCTAAAAATAAAACTCAAATTCCAGTCATTAAATCAGGACATGCGGGGGACTGCTTGACTAGCATATTCCAGCTCTCTCCACTGCATTTACATGAAAGGGACCATTTTATAAATATTCTTTCTGCAACTTAATGCCATAGAATCCATTAATATAATGTGTTAAATTGTTATCTGGTGTCTAAATAGAAGGTAGAATTAAAGTCAGAATTATTAGCCACCCTTTGAATTTTTTTTTTCTTTTTTAAATATTTCCCAAATGATGTGTAACAGAGCAAGGAAATTTTTTACAGTATGTCTGATAATATTTTTTCTTCTGGAGAAAGTCTTATTTGTTTTATTTCAGCTAGAATATAAGAAGTTTTAATTTTTTTTAAAACCATTTTAGGTCAAAATTATTAGCCTCTTTAAGCTATATTTGTTTTCGATAGTCTACAGAACAAACCATCGTTATACAATAACTTGCCCAATTACCCTAACCTGCCTAGTTAACCTAATTAACCTAGTTAAGCCTTTAAATGTCACTTTAAGCTGTATAGAAGTATCTTAAAATTATCTAGTAAAATATTATTTACTGTCATCATGGCAGAGATAAAATAAATCAGTTATTAAAAATTGTTATTTTAACTATTATGTTTAGAAATGTGTTGAAAAAAATCTTCTCTCCATTAAACAGAAATTGGGAAAAAAAATAACGTGGGGCTAATAATTCAGGGGGGTTAATAATTCTGACTTTTATGTAGTATATGTAAGTGTAAATTATAATATTATATATAAATTGTTAAGTATTTGTAATGGTCATGAAAACTAATAAGCTCTGCTTATTAAACACTAAATCAACAGTCTAAAAGTGTTTGTTGCCTTATTACAAAGGTATGCCACTACAGATACGTTAAACTAATCAAAGATACATTTAAACAGACCGTATGCCTGTTTGCGGTAGCATTGCATACATTTATAATCTGTATATCCTGTATTTTGCATTCTGACGAGCTGTAAACAATTTGTGGTCTCATTTTCAAAATAAAAGTCCATACAAAGTTAGTATAACACATACTTAGCTAAATCTAAAAATAAAGGGAAACAATTATTAATTTTTAGCAATAGAAACAGGCTACACGATGGCTCAACAGTTTGCACTGTCGCCTCACGGCAAGAAGGTCGCTGGTTCAAGTCCCAGCTGTGTTTGCATAGGTTTCCTCCATGTGCTCCAGTGTCCCCCACAGTCCAAAGACATGCGCTATAGTGAATTAAATGAACTAAATTTGACGTAGTGTATGTGTGTGGATGAGTGTGTATGGATGTTTCCCAGTACTGGGTTGCAGCTGGACGGGCATCCGCTGTGTATAATATTTGCTGGAAAAGTTGGCGGTTCATTCCGCTGTGGCGACTCCTGATGAATAAGAGACTAAGCCGAAGGAAAATGAAAGAATGAATGAATGATTTGTAAATTATAGTCTGGAGGTAAAATTCCATTCTTGCCCCTAAAGTGTTCTTGGTTCAGTTTATGGCACCTGGTGCCAGCGAGTCTGCTGGTGAAAGTCACTCGGTGACATCTTATCTACCAAGATGCTGGGCAGAGCCAGTCTATCCCATCTTCAAAGACATTCTAAAGAAAAAACCCCACCATCTTTGAACCCACACACACCCAAAGATACGTACAATCCGCTTATTAAGTGTGACGTCACGTGAAGCGGGTTCCAGCTCCAAGTGCTCTATCAAACTGTATGGGGAGCTCTCATCAAATGGTAATAATAAACATTCACAAATAGATGTAATACTTTCAAAAATCACGATCACAATATATATGTCCATGCCTAATATCTAATGGCTAGAAAGTTATACATTTTACATTTTACATTGTTAAAATTTTTGTATTTGTGATGCAACGAGTCTTGAGACCAATGTGTACACTATGATTTCATATAAAAATCACTTTAAAGTGTGATATGACTAAAAAGTGGCCATAAACAAATATTTTCTTAATTCAAATGAGTAGCTGCTTGGACACGGAAACAGTATTCCATATGTCACGACCTAACAAACAGATTGAAATAGACTCAAATCTCAAAATTCAGCCCACCCCAATAAATCGAGCTATAACCACGTTGAATTGTCTTAGTTTCCCCTCACAGAAACGGTCACTTTAACAGTAAAATATCCTTGCTACCAACTAATTAAGTTTAATAAAATAAAATAATAATAATACAATTCTAAACTATTCATCTACTTCACAAGAAGTTGCAATAATTCTCTTTCTAAATAAATAAATAATTACAGATTTTGCTCAGACAAGCGGGCTAAGTCATTGTTATATTTATTAAACTAACTATAAGTTAATTCAGAATATTTATAATTAATAATAACTTGTAATTGCTGATCATTAATATGCACACATTAAGCTAACTTTGCTACAGAATAAATGAATGAATGAATAGAAATAATTGTTGTAATCTCAGTAGAAAACGTTTTGGCCAATCGAACGTTGCTGAGGGCCCGCATATTGATGATGCAGTGTAGATCGTCAGAGTCAGTATTTTGTTCAAATTGTTTTTTTGTTTTGATCAGGATTTTACCCTACTGGGATTTACACGAGAATAAGGAAACAATGATGTTTGAGGTTCATGGTATTTTATTTCCATATACTGAAATTTTTGTTTCATTATTCAGATATCTAGGTATGTCCACATTTTCATTGTATAGCACCTTTAATGGATGAGGAAAAAATAAGTAGTTATTTTTACGAAAGTAAACTGGTCATAGTGTATATGTGAGTGCGTATGGGTTTTTCCCAGCACTGGGGGTTCACAAGTTAGTGTACTCTCAGTGCTGGGTAGAACATATGCCAGAATAATTTAGAATTCGTTCCGATGTGGCGACCCCTGATAAAATCAGGGACAAAGCCGAAGAAAAATGAATGAATGATGAAGTTATCTGGTGTGACATGGTGGCTCAGTATTCTCCCCGTGTTTGTGTGGGTTTCCTCCGGGTGCCCCGGTTTCTCTACAGTTCAAAGACATTCGCTATAAGTGAACTGAATAAACTAAATTTTCCATTGTGTATGTGTTTGAATGAGTGTGTATGGATGTTTCCCAGTACTGGGTTGCAGCTGGAAGGGCATGTGCTGTGTAAAAGATATGCTGGATAAGTTGCCGGTTCATTCCTCTGTGGCAACTCCTGATGAATAAAGGGACTAATCTGAAGGAAAATTAATTAAGTTATCTTTACTTCTAAAACACTTTTACAGTGTAGATTGTGTCAGAGCAGCTTTACATAGATGTAGACAAAAATAACTACAAAAAGCCTTAACAATATTTCAGATTGTGGAAAATATATAACATATCAAGAGTAATTGTATAATATGACTAATCCCAGAAGCATTTTCTTTTACACTGACTATCCATTAGCATCCTGTTTTCTTTGCTCCATTAGCATTACATTATTCTCTGACTGTCTATAGCCAAATTAGCTGTAAACTCCAACAGCATCAGCTCGATAAAGCACCTGTGGGGGGTATTGATATATCATTTTTTCAATCCCCCACCTCATTAAAGCCAACGCTTTCAATGACTTGCACAAACCCTAGATAATCACGGGCTAATTCTTCCAAACAAACCTGCAGCTGCTGCTCCCTGCTGACTCCCTGCAAAATAAACTTCATAAACAGATTGAGGGTGTAATCGATAAAGCCATTCGAGTTTCACTTTAACTTCTACATGCCGTCCCATTCTCCAATGATTTTATCATTGTGTTTCTATTTCATTGGCCGTGACCCTCCTCTTCCCTCAGTGTCACATCTGATCAATCCTGGAGTTATGGGCCAGTGCTCAAGTGTTCTGGGCTCTCATAAAGATTCACTTAATGGATTTGTCCATTGGCAAAGGAACCACAATGGAATCTGACCTATGAGCCGGAAGGTGCTCCCTCTGAAAATATGCTTTGTTTACTTATGAACCTGTCGGTTGTGGCAACACGTAAAATGCTTTGGAGTGTGTCCGATCAAAGACTATCTCTCCAGCACAGCATTTGCTGCCTGACATGTTTTTACACTTTCAAAACACTCTCTCGAGTTATTGTTTCACTCTGCTTTTTTTTTTGTTTCTAGTAGCAACATGTTTAAAACAAGATCATTTAGAGTCGGCTTGTTTTACACTGAAAGCCCTGGTCATATCACATGATTTTTGATGTCTGTTATGAAAGTCTCTATGTCAGATAATGCGATTTTGTTTCAGTAAAATCTTGACATGTCGTGGGTAACAAATGTGCCAGACTGCACGTTCCTTCATGATCAGTTATCCCAGCCTGATCTCATGAGAAAACGTAAGTATTTTACATTTTGTCAGTTTAGTGGCTAATTCCTACAAATTTGTACGAAATTGTACTATTTTAAAAAGGAGGCATGGCACCTAACCCCACCCCTAAACCCAACTGTCATTGGGGGATGAGCAAATCGTACTAAATTGTACGAATTACATCGTATGAATTCATACAAATTAGCCACTAAATCAAAAAGTTACGAATTGCCGTGAGATTGTGTTGGTCATCCTGTGATGTCTACGACAAGCGTTAGTTCTCGTATATAATTTAAAACACATAATAACATGTTAAGGGAAACGCAGTGGCGCAGTAGGTAGTGCCGTCGCCTCACAGCAAGAAGGTTGCTGGTTCGAGCCTCGGCTTGGTCAGTTGGCGTTTCTGTGTGGAGTTTGCATGTTCTCCCTGCATTTGCGTGGGTTTCCTCTGGGTGCTCTGGTTTCCCCCACAGTCCAAAGACATGCGGTACAGGTGAATTGGGTGGGCTAAATTGTCCGTAGTGAATGAGTGTGTGTGGATGTTTCCCAGAGATGGGTTGCAGCTGGAAGGGCATCCGCTGCGTAAAACAAATACTGGATAAGTTGGCGGTTTATTCCGCTGTGGCGACCCCAGATTATTAAAGGGACTAAGCTGACAAGAAAATGAATAACATGTTAAATTGTAAATTTAAGACTTTAATATGTTAATCAATATATCACAAGTACACATTATTAAAATATAATACAACATTATAAAATCGTTATGATGATAATTTCATAATTATTTTAATGGTGATTCTAATTTTCAAAGAGTTTTTGGAAAGAATCTTTGAAAGATCCTTTTATATGATCTTTCATATTATATGATCCTTTTATATTTTATTTATAATAAGACACATGGAATAGAAAAAGTTAAAATAAGATAGATGTATTAAATAAATATGTTGAACATAATAAATTACATTGGTGTAATACAATAAAATACAAACCTATTAATTAAATACATTTTTGTTTGATTTTTGGGAGATGCGGTGGCGCAGTCGGTAGCACGTTCGCCTCTCAGCAAGAAGGTCGCTGATTTGAGCCTCTGATGGGTCAGTTGGCATTTCTGTGTGGAGTTTGCATGTTCTCCCCGTGTTCGCGTGGGTTTCTTCTGGGTGCTCCGGGTTTCCCCCACAAGTCAAAGACATGTGGTACAGGTGAACTGGGTATGCTAAAATTGATCGTAGTGTGTAAATGAGTGTGTATGCATGTTTCCTGGAAGGGCATCCGCTGCGTAAAATACATGTTGGATAAGTTGGTGGTTCATTCCGCTGTGGCAACTCCAGATTAATAAATGTACTAAGCCGAAAAGAAATTGAATGAATGAATGTTTGATTTTTTTTAGGTATAAGCATTTCTAAACATTTAAACATCTTTAAAGTTAGGAATTTAAAAAAATAATGCATTCATGTTTATGCAAATGCCTGTGTACTAAACCCACTTAATATTGCAAGGTGATTGCATAAACATTATATTCATTGCTGTTTTAATTGGGCTCACCAAACAGAGAAATGTGTGTGAATGCAGGAGCCCAAACACACAAGCACATGCAGAGAAGTTCAAAACTGGAAAACCGTGACCTGTGAGTTCACACAGTGAAAATACATTTGACCAGATGACAGTCTAAATGTCAGGAAGTGCTATCTGTGCTCAAGTAAAAGAACAGAACGTTTAAAAAGTTGCACGGTTTGCATTGTTAAAGGATACAGTAGTTCACCCGAAATAGAACCTTCCATTGAACACATATTCTGAAGAATCTTGGAAACAAACAGCCACAGTAGGAACAATAAATATATTGAAGTAAATGGTTGCCACTACTTTTGTCTTTCAATATATTCTTTTGTCTTTATTATTATTATTATTATTATTATTATTATTATTATTATTATTATTATTATTATTATTATTATTATTATTATTAGGGACCCAGCACTAACAGTGCATAGGCCCTACTGGAATTGCTCCATTTATTCTTCTTCTTCTCTTGAATTAATTGCTTTTCTGAGGGTCTAAACATGCTCGAAACATGTACACTTAATCTAGGTGTCAGAAGTGAGTGTCCAACTGCTGACAGAACAAAGTTTGGCAAAAATTGCTGATTTTGTCAGTTTTTTTTATATTTAACAGCTCAAATTATTATTGTCCATTGTGCTCTCCCTGCTGAAAAATCCAGCTTAAACCAGCCTAGGCTGGTTGGCTGGTTTTAGCTGGTCGACCAGCCTGGTTTTAGAGGGGTTTTGGCCATTTCCAGCCTGGTTTACAGCCATTTCCAGCCTGGTCTTAGCTGGTCAGGCTGGGTGATGACCAGCTAAAACCAGCTTGACCAGCCAAGCCAGGCTGGGAGCCCAGCCAAAACCAGCTATGTCCAGCTTAAACCAGACTGGTCATGCTGGTTTTAGCTGGTCATTTTCCAGCCTGACCAGCCAAGACCAGGCTGGAAATGGCTGAAAACCAGCCTGGAAATGGCCAAAACCCCTCTAAAGCCAGGCTGGTCAACCGGCTAAAACCAGCCAACCAGTCTGGGCTGGTTTAAGCTGGATTTTTCAGCAGGGCTGTCATCCTAAGGCCACCGGGCGGCAGTGGGCCTGAATGCGAGATCGCTTTCATCGCTGCTTGCAGCTATAGTAATAATAGTAATAATAATAATAATAATAATAATAATTATTATTATTATTATTAATATTATTATTAGTATTGTTGTTATTGTTATTATTATTATATGTGTTTAATATCTTCTATTGTAGCGCTTTGGGTTTAAGAAACCCACATTACAAATTAAACGTATTATTATTATTTATTATTGAACAGAAAATTTAAACTCAAACATGTAGGGTTAAGGGTTACCCTAACCCTAAACATGTTTGGAACAAGTGGAGGAGGTCTACTGTAAATGATGACATAATTAGAATTTGTAGGTGAACAATACTTTTTAAAAAGATTCCTTTAATTGTTGGCCATTTTTCCACTCCATTTATTGTCACAATGAAGCAATACACTAAACGCGGAATAGGATTAACTGGATAAAAAATAATAAATAATAACATTTAAAAAATATTTTTTTAATTATTAGGTAAACAGTTTTACAAGACCCCACACTTATCTTTATGGGTACTTTCCATAGACGTATATATGTTTATACTGTACAGACTCTATATACAATCCCCCAACTCTGCCCCTAAATGCAACCCAGGCTCATTCTGATTACAAGCACGAAAAGGAACAGCATCATACGTAGCGTTTGTTTTTAAGACGAAATGCTGTCATACGTTCCTCTGGCTACATAATTTGCGATCTCCAGAAATGCATATAGGGCTATGTTTTCAGAATGAGCTTATGTTGCCTAAATGCATTCCTCACAGGAAACAATCTGTATTTTTACATTTCTTTATTCTGGATCATTTATGAGCTGTTTTCCAAATGGGGACCAACAGATAAAAAAAAAATCTATATAGTCATACACATGAGGACATACAGTATAGTCCCCACAATATAAGAAATGCAACACACAACAAAACTATTTCATCAAAAGAGACATAAAACATATCAATCCTTCAAAATGCACTGTTATTTGAAGCTTTAATATGAGTAAATTCTAGGCAGAGCTGCAGGTCTGTATGACTACAATGCTCAGAGTGTGGTCAACAGCTTGTTACCGCTGATTAATGGAGACACCCGGGCACCATTCGTTAACAGCAACGCAGGCAACTGTGTCAGAGAAACACCACTGCAGGTGGCCAAATGAGGGGAAATTGCAACTATCTGTCTCCAGTCAATAGCACGTTACAATCAGACTTTCCTTGTTGGAAGATTCCCAGTGGATGCCTTATTGTGACTCACATGTGCTTTCTTTCCAAGATTACTATAATTGTGCAATTTATGTAATTTATTTCAATTATCTTATTCATCTTTGGAACGTGAAGTATAATACAGTCCTTTGAAGAGACATAATGTGTTTATATTAAGACCTGATTTAACTAAAAGAATCAAATAATTTCAGTTTGAACTTTATTGAACTTTTTAACCCTTTAATATAATATAATAACATTATAAATTGTAATCCAATGCTTTTATTCAATGCTTTAAATGTACACAACAGTTTTCAGGAGAATGAAAACAAAGAAACCACCATTTTTAAAAACACAGCCGAGACATTACACCGTAATATTATATACATATAATCACAAGCCATGGTCCACCTCAGCTCAGACAAACCTTATTGTCATCTTGATGAACAGCCACAAATTCAAGAAGAAGAGCAGGATTTACCCTGTACCCCGTAGTTGTTTACAAGCCCGTCTAATGTGTGAGTGGTTTTACTTTCTGGCGTGCGTTCGCCACGCGTCTAAATTTGAAATAACGAACTTCTTGAGCTGATGGTAATAACGTGTGTGTGATTATTGAAGTGCTTCCGACATCTGATCCTTTCAGAAATGGACAAACGCGAGAGTGAAGTGTGAAAAAAAACAAAGGAGAAGCCGGAGAAAACAAAGGAGCAAATGATTCTTTCGGCAATCTAAAACATGAGCAAACTGCCATGTTTAACTATTATCATCACCTTTTGGACTATTATGAACTCGAAATGACGGAATTACTTTCTAACAAGAGTCTACATGTGCTGCTAAAGATTAAAGATACAGATGAGAGGTTTGCACTGACTGTAGGCTATATGTTGCGTGTTGTTTTTGAACTCAAATAAGGACTAAATGTATGCTGTGTTTAGTTTTTCTGTAATTGGCAACATATTCGTGACTCTCAATATGTGTTTATATATTGCATCTATTTATTTATTTTATATAATCGCAGACGTTACAGTAGGCTACTTCGCTATCATTGATCTGCAGTTATAATCAAATCCTGTTCATAAAAAGGATTTTTTTTATCTGTTTTGTGAGAAGTGCTTCTCATTTGATATGTGAACGACCCATATGACTTTACTGTGGAATTTCCTTGAGCGAGAATGCCCACTAAAAGTGTACCCTTTTGGCAGTGAAAATGTAAGCCTGATAAAGGTGACCCATACCGACCTGTTCCATTCCGTTCTGTACCACTGAGTTGAAAAAGGTCCATATTGATACCTTTAAGGTAGCCATTAGTAACTTAAATTTTCAAGAGGTACACATTTGTACTTTTTAGGTACTACTATGTACCCTTGATGCATTAATAAGGACCTTTTAATTACAAACGTGTACCTTTTGAGAAGGTTCCACCCCAGTGACAGCTCAAGTACCTTTATTTTTGAGAGTGTATGTGCCATAAGGCTCAAGATTTTAATCAATGTGTTAGTATGTGTTCACAAATCAAATAGGATACTTCAGTTTACCCATAGTCATGAGTGGGTTTTTTTTTTTTTCATATTTATTTATTTTGTGTTGGTCACTTTATGTACACTGGAAGCTTCTGTAGCCAAAACAAATTCCTTGTGTGTGTGAAGCACATTTGGCAATAAAATTGATTCTGATTTTGATTTTATTTTCAGGTAGGTCATTCAGGTTGCCTCGGATGGGTTAAAATTCCAAGATGCAATATCTACAACCCAGGCTCATTCTAAAACCGTACCGTTATATACATTTTTGGAGAGCACAAAAAACGTCTCAGGAGGTACGTTTTTTTCTTCTTCAGTTTTTGTTTTCGCATAAATCCTCTAGAGGCTGCTGACGACCCACCCACCCTCCTCCTTGCCTAAACCCAACCAATAGTGTTTTAGAAAGCACCAATTGTCCCGCCCACCTATTTCCCTAAACACCAACTGACAGTTTTAAAAAGCAACCCCGAAAAGAAAAGCCCTCGCCTGATTTTTACCACATTTTCAGATTCTACTACATTCTCACCCTGTTATATACTTATTTATTGGCTTCTGTTTTTGTCTTTCTGGAACCGTTCTACACCAGATTCGAACACCATCATCATGGTCAACTCCTCACTGCGTCTCAAGTCCGCCAACGTACATGGCGAGCTACTGGACAAACTGGAGATAAGCGGTCAGCTGATAATCGCGAAAAGGAATGGCATCATACCTCCCCATAGCATTTGTTTTAAAGACTAAATGCAGCCATACATACTTCTGGCTACATAATTCATGATCTACAGAAATGTATAAAGGACGTTTTCAGAATGAGCCTATGTTGGGTGCCTCAGGACTCAGTTATTGGACCATTTCTATTGTACATAGATAAAA
This sequence comes from Danio aesculapii, assembly GCF_903798145.1. Taxonomy (NCBI): domain Eukaryota; kingdom Metazoa; phylum Chordata; class Actinopteri; order Cypriniformes; family Danionidae; genus Danio; species Danio aesculapii. Next base: position 7,839,161 of record NC_079455.1, read on the forward strand.
CTGCCCAGCTCTGCAAAAGTTGTGCTGTCAAGCTTATTTTACTCACTTTAACAATGGTTGAAGTCATTTTGTTCTAATTCAGACTATGGCAGTCTGCAATTTTAGCAAAAATAACGTTACCTGCTTGAAGGATAATGATGTCTACAACAGACATGGCCACTGTCACCACAACAATTGGAATTTGTCTACGCTTGGAATGCTTTCCTTTGTTTATGCATATTTCTTCAAGTAAGTTTATTATCCCCCAAACTGTTATATTAAATATACACTCCTGCTTATCAATACAATGTAGGATTGCATAATATTGGAATTTTTTTTTTTATCTGCAAAAGAATATAAACTGCTATATGAATATAACTTCACCAGATGAGTTGAATAAATGTAAAGAATCTATAATTTTTGATTGATTGGGAAGATTCTGTGGGGGAGTGCATAAAATATAATAAACAATCTACAAGCATACATCAATTCAATAAAGAGAAACATGGCAATGAAATAAAAAAAAGTTTTATTGTTTTCTGAAGAGTCAAAATGTATTTAGGTATACAGTAATTGTATGATTAAATGTAAAATAATACAGTTTTTGTTTTTATAAACAATTAAAAAAAAATAATTGTTAGTTACAAACGGTATTTTTTTTCTTATGCCTGAATGCTTTTAAAACCCTCACACATTTACAGTCCTCAAAAAACACTTGCAAAATGATGAATTATAATCCAGACTCGACATTGCATATACTTGCGGTGTGACTATTGCGAATGATAACATTGCGATGTCGATGCTGAAACAATATATTGTGCAGCCCTAATACAATATAAACACTAAATATAGTTAATAAATGAAAACTTCACATCTGGATAGTGGGTTCATAGAGGTAACTTCAGACACAGGCATACAACATCACACATAAGCATGGATGAACAGATCTTCCGTTAGAGAGATAACATCATTCTCTGCAATAAGGCTATTTGACATTGCTACAGTGAGCAGGACACTCTGGACTATAAGACTCACTGTGTGCATTTGGGAAAAAAAAAGGAAGAAAAAAGAAAGAAAATCAGCCTTGGGGAGTAGAAGAAGTGTTTATGAAGGCTGTGAGCACATATTTGTAGCTTTAAGAAAAATGGAGTATTCCTAAATGACATAATGGAAGAGACAGAACGAGATAAGATCTAATCTCTTAAACAGAGAATACAGAGTCAATATAATGGAAACACTTTTTTTATAACGAATTAGCTGTTTTCTGTTTTACTTTTTTGGAAGCCATTTAATTAATAAAAATCATCCATTCTAAATAGTTGAATTTATAAAACAATGTTTTCTGTTTTCTTTACATTGACAGACTTTTTTTGCTATTTTTTAGGTATATTTATCTATTTGATAATCAAACTGTTTTTAGGTAAATAAAGTGGTGTATAACATATGTTTATTATTAAAATGAAAACAATAGGGGCATTGTGTGACTATTTTTAACATGTTATTCAACATTTTATGGGGTGGAAAAGACATAGGCCTTATCATACACTTGGTGCAATAAGTGTAAGGCGTAAGGTGTGTATGGCACGATTTGTTGCAATTTTCAGTTCAGCGCAACGCTTATTTTCATGTTTTGTACCACTTTGTTTAAATAGCAAATCCACTTGTGCCACTTTGTGGACTCATGTGTGTGCTGGTCTAAAAAAGAAGTGTGTTAAGGTGCATTGTTGGCGCATTGCTATTGTGAGGAACTAAAATAGACTGCACTATTGACCAACTTTAGGCCCACACTGAGCGCTTTAGTTATGTGCCTATGTGATTCTAAACGCATAATACACATTACACACAGGATGTACAGCAATACACAAATATATTTACGTATGAAAAAATTAAAAGATTAAAATGTTACAAAAATATATATATACATATATACATACAGCCGCTGACTTGCATTGCCGGAGTGTGTACCCTGATAGAAACCTATTTTTAGAATTCTGAAATGAGTGGCGCTATGCGTCGCATCGCGTCGCTTCTGGTGTGTGACCTGCTTTAGGCTCCTATAATTAGATTCAGAAGTTTCATTTTATAGATAATGAAAAAGTTATTAGCTAGTAAATAAAATAACTTTTTTTTTTTTTATAAATGTCACTTTAGACATTTCTTTGTTTTTTAACAAGACAGATTTTATTTTGTGTCAAAAACCAGCTAAATCCACTTGTGCTTTTTTGGAAAAAAACTCTAAATCCACCTATTGGGACAAGACAGTGTAGTTAGTTGAAAATCACTAAAAATGCAATTAGAAATTATTTTACCAAACCTAAAACGCATTACACAAACTACCTAAAATTAAAAATACATAAATCTGTCGAGTAAGTGGCGGTTCATTCCGCTGTGGTAACTAAAGGAAAGACTAAAGGAAAGAGACTAAAGCAAAATGAATGAACGAAATCTGTCAAGTAAATGCATTAATCAATAACTTTAAAATTGACATTAATTAAATCTTAAAAATCTGTGGTCATTTCTAATAGAGATTTTGATTTAATGTACGTAGAACAATGTAAACATTGCAAACATTGTAATAAGCTTGTTAGATTTAAATAATGTAGTGTAAAAACATCTATATCTGTGCATTGTCCATTAATATAATAAGCTTATCAGACGTATAGGTAATTTGAAGTAATATAAATAATGTATAGTTTTACACATTATATTTATCTAAAAAAAATAGCTTAAATTAGCAAATAAAACACAAAGTAGGCCTACTGGGCAAAAAGGCGATGTCACTCAGACACTTTTAGAAGCTGTCATTTATTCATTCTCACCATACTCAAGGTCTTGGTTTCTTTTTCGTTGCTTATTTATCCTTATAGCATCCATGTGGGATACAAGAACGGCATCTTAACTTCATCTTTCATGAAATGCAGTTGCCGTTTATTCATTCATTTTCTTTTCGGCTTAGTCCCCTTATTATTCCGGGGTTGCCACAGCGGAATGAACTGCCAACTTATCCAGCACATGTTTTACGCAGCAAATGCCCTTCCAGGCGCAACCCATCCCTGTGAAACATCCATACACATTCACGCACACTCATACACTACGGACAATTTAGCCTACCCAATTCACCTGTACCACATGTCTTTGGACTGTGGGGGAAAACGGAGCACCTAGAGGAAACCCACGTGAACTCAGGGAGAACATACAAACTCCACACAGAAACGCCAACTGACCCAGCCAAGGCTAAAGCCAGCGACCTTCTTGCTGTGAGGCGACAGCACTACCTAATGCGCCACTGCGTCACCAGTTGCTGTTCAATGTAAAGTAAATCAGACTCATTCAAAGTAGCGTCACTGCGCAAAAAGACTTTATGAATGCATGTTACACTTCTGACTGTACAGTGTGTTTTCTTTTTCTTATACTGCACAGAGTTTTGAGGTAAAGTCTTCTGAGGTAAAGCCGGCTTATCAGCACGCCGTTACGTTGAAAAAATATGATTCGCCTTCTGATTGGTTCTTGAGACATAGTGGCTTTTGTTGTAAAAGGCAAATGGCGTTTAGAGGCTTTTGCCAACAAACTGTTATTTCTGAATGTGCTGACGCTGAGATTTAGATGATTTGAAGCAAAAGTATTTGTTGAACATGTACTACGAGCTACGTATTTATTATGTGCATATATATAAGGTACAAGAATGGGACGTATGTTTGGATATAAATTTGACTCCACTTCGTTACTATTCTTCATTCATTTGTTTGCTGGAAACTGAATTTAGAAATAGTTTTAAAACAAATCTTTCCGCTTAACAAACAAAATTAAATATGTAAGTTAATGAATATCTTCAGTGGAGTTTGTACAACACTGTTTCCTTATCCATGAAAGTCAAAAGTAAAATAAAGAGAAAGTAAAGAGGCAGAATGGAGAAGGCTCATTCTTTATCCTCGCACATGACAATAGCAAATGTGTCATGGCGCATCGCAAGTGACTCTTTAAGGAAATGGGAGATGAGACTCTAATTGGTTTAATGTTTGTTATGCTGAAAACACACCCATAGCTCACTAGGAGAATAAGCACAACCATGTTAGACCATGCGCCAGGGCGCAGATCAAATTTTTCCATTCTTAAAATAGCAAAAGTGGATTCAGACATGCCATTAATGCCTTTGCGCCATGCGCTTTAGCCTTTGCGCCTATATCATTTGTCAGGACCTTCTTTTCAGCCAAACATTTCATTTTAAAACAGAATGAGGTCAATACATGTAAAGCTCATTAAGATTGATTATTTGAATGGTGATTCACTTGTCACTACATTGTTCACTTAAATAAACTGTGCCAAATAACTCAGTATATTTCACTGCAAAGAAGGACATTCAGTATTTATTTGCAATGTATAACGTGGCTTGAAAATTCTCATATAGTCAATGTACAGACAAAGAAGATATGAAGCTAAATGATCAAATAACGAGTAGTTTCAACCAATACATGCTCTATAGAAAAATCTAAGAAAATACAATAAAAACGATAGGCTACTTGGTAGGTTTGTGTGCTCATAATAACTTGAGGTTTCAGGCAACAAGACACGACGTGGTAAGACACCAATATACTGTGCTCAGTGTGAAAATCTAATCTTGCGCGGTGACCACAGACAAGCTGAATTACTTCACCGGCTTCTCACGCTGTGTGTGTGTGTGGGTACAGCAGAGCCTTAACTATAATTTACCTGCTTTTATGGACTCTTTATCATTCGCTTACCATGGTCATCTGACAGAATTCCAATGGTCACTCAGCACAGCAAATTTCCCATTCAGCCATGATAAAACGGTGAAATGTGGGGGCCATATTTCCTCTGTAAAGGAATCTCCTGTACCACATTTCACAGGCTGTTAATCTCCATCGCCCCAATAAATGCATGGAGATTGAAGCTCGTAAAGGAGGAGTGACTTGAATTTGCATGTAGATTCAAATAATGGTTTTAATTACAGGCGATGTTAAGTGCTGTATAACCGCAGTTTATTAATTATCCTTAATTAACTAATAAATGGATAAAAGGAGTTCCATCATCTCGTTTTCAATATTTTACTAAAAACAAAATAATGGTGGTTATTGTTGTTATATTATTTTCTAGACTAATGGTCACATTGGAAAAGTGGACAAAACTAAATGCACCACTTTACTTGATGGGGTGTTCATAAGACTGGCATGACACATTTATAATCATGGACTGGCACATGTCATGAATATAAAGCAGATAAGATTGCATTCTTATGACAACTGTAATTAAGTGTTGTTTGTTGTTTATGTCATTTTAAACTTGACATAGGCAAATAGTACAGTGGTCGGGAAGTGCAAAACAACATTACAAAGTGTGAAACTTTTATGAAGCTCAAGACAAATTTACATTTTGGAAAACATTTGTACCTATCATAACACACAATTAAATAGAAAAAACTATTTTAAGAAGGATGAAACAAATGTACATTTTTGAAAAAAAAAATAAGACGCAAAACACTTTTACCAGTCCTAAAACAAATTTACAATGACAGATTCCTTATGGAAAGGGAATGTACCACACACCTGAAGTGCTGCGATGAAAGGCATTTTTTCGTTGGTGGTGAGCATGGTAAATTCATGCTGTGGAGTACATGGCCTAAATAAAGTTAATGGTGACCGAACATGGACTGCGGTCGAGGGATGTTTTGCCCGTTTTGTGGCAAACACATGAGCATCTTAATGCGGTTTTGCTTTACGTGTGGTCAGTGTTTGGAGTTTCTAAAGGACGCAGACCAGATGGAAACACCAGACATACTGCATCAATGTGTTCAATATTTTAATGAGGGCCACTTGTACACTGTAATCGTGGACAGGATGTCAAGTCTACACAGTATAAACATCTGCTTGAGAAGTCTTAAAAGTAAACTGAACAAAACCGGTGTTATGGTTTAACTGGTGTCCATGTTAACTGGTGCCCATCACTTTTTCACAGCAACATAACATGCCCATACCAAATAAATATTCTTATTACTTGGTGTCAGCGTCATTGTAAACATTATTGATTTAAATATTTGTGTGGCAGAACAGTTTATAACCAAAATTAATGTAAAGAAATAATTATAATTGACATGTCACCATTGGGATTTGAACCCAAGTCAAAAAGTTCAGCACTTGTATTAATCGACCTATGTAACTGAGCTATTCAAGACTACATGTTGAGGTCGGTTTTAATATCTTTATTAGTCAACATTTGCTGTGCTTTGGTTGTGCATTTGCTGTGCATATGCTGTGCTTGTGTTAACTTGTTTCCATGCACTTGCGTTTACATGTTTCTACATACTCTCACGCTGATATTTTCTCTAAATTGCTCTAAATGACAAAACGATGTTTTATCGCAGTTGGTCAAACCATGATTTTTATAGTTGTAGACTCATGTTAACCTGTGCCTTTTGACTTGTGTTAACCCGTGTCTACAAAGTCACATACAAGCTTATATTTTCTGGTGTGTGGTACATTTTGCGTCACTTCCAGTTTGTGGTACATTCCCTTTCCTAAGGAATCTGTCATTGTAAATTTGTTTCGTGACTGGTAAAAGTGTTTTGCGTCTTGTTATTTTTTTCTAAAATGTAAATTTTTTTCTTCCTTGGTAAAATTGTTTTTTTCTACATAATTGTGTCTTATGATAGGTAAAAATGTTTTTTTCAAAATGTTAATTTGTCTTGAGCTTCGTAAAAGTGTTTCACACTTTGCAATGTTGTTTTGCACTTCCCAGCCACCATACAAATACAGCATAACCTGTCTTTGTTTTTGTCATGATAACTTTACGTTACCAAGACAACTTAATTCAACTCAACTCAATTTATTTCTAGAGCACTTTCAACCAACCACGATGGGTTCCAAAGCGATGTACATAAAAAAAAATTATGAATAATTCATGCAAACATACAAGGAACCCATATTACATAAACACATGATTAAAAACTAAAGAAAATAAGCGTTTTCAGTGATCTCTGAAAAGACTCAAAAGTAGGAGTTGTTCTTAAGTTTTACTCTACGACATAAAACACATCAGTTACATCACACTCATAACACACACATAAGTTACGCTTCTTTAAAAAGATGGTTGCTATTAAGTTGCTAAATGGGACTACAGGCGGTGTCGGAGACATTATACGTCATCGAGCTGAACTGGTCTGGAACCCAGCTGGCTTGCGTTGGGCATTTAGGTTTGTCTGTTATTTAAGTATTTTCACTAATAGTATTTATGATATTAGGATTGTCAAGACAGATTAATTTGTTGATCTTTTATTTTAATATATTTCATGTTTAATAAATATTATGGGGATACTGCTTACAAGGGCAGCCTGTCTCTTTCCTGCTCTCAGTAATGCAAACGTGTGAATAAATGTGTAAAAAATACATTCTGATCTGAACGGATCTCTGGAACCATTCTTCGCTGACTTCAGACAACTCCGCTCCACCACTCAAGTCTGCCGACGTACGTGGCGAACCACTGGGCAAACTGGTAACAGTGGAAAAGCAGTCTACATGAAGCTAAGTGGTCAGCTGGTAGGGTGAAAAGGAACAGAAGTCGTCGACGGCGTCATACCACCCCGTAGCGTTTGTTTTATAAATAAAATGCAGCCATACATACACTGTAAAACCCAACAGTCAACTTCATAATATTAAATTAAAACTCAAAATTTACTGAAAGTTATTTCTACTCATTGAAAAGAGTTTTGAACTCTTGAATTAAAAAAATCATTACTTCAACTTAAATAGAGTAAGTTCGCAGAACTCATATAGATTAGTTTTTGAACTCAAATGGATTGTAGTAATCGGTTTCCTCCAACGTTTTGAGTTGCCTTAACTTACTGGGTTTTACAGTACTCAGTTGGTTTGGGTTCTCTTCATTTATTGGGTTTGTGCTGAAATTGCTTCATTTACTCAAATGGATTAAGTTCATAGTACTCATTTGGATTCGTTTTTGAACTTAAATGGTTTGTTGCAACCGGTTTCCTCAAATGGTTTAAGATAACTTTTTTGGTTTTACAGGGTACCTTTGGCTACATAATTCATGCTCTCCAGAAATGTAAATGGGGTACATATTCAAAATGAGCCTGTGTTGGATTTTGTTCTCATGACTAAGACATGCCAAACAAAGTCACCTTTGCATTTAAAATTACATAACTGAGCAAATGACACTTAATGAATCATATTTTAAATCAAATATTACATTGATGACTTGTGTTATGACATTATGGTGAAGGTTTCATGAAAGTCTTAAGAGCACTCTCTTCAAGTAAAGTACTACAAAGAAAATAGTAATAAAAAATACAAAAACAAATTTTGAAGAAAATAACTGCTGCGAGTCACTGAAACATAATTTAGGCTAATCAATGCGTGTTAATTACAATTAGAGCAAAGACTCCGACTGCTAATATCATTATCCTGCAGACTGTTGCTAACTGTGAGTATTCTGGTGAGAGAAAGAGCTACAAGCGCAATCTGACACATTCAGCAAATTCCCTGTCATGGCTGCTTTCGATTATCACAGCGGAGTCCAGCTGTATGCCTCATCTCAAGCTCTCAACATCGCTGATGCTCCCCAGTCAATCTCTAGTAAGGAAACTGGGGCAAGTGACAGTCAAGATATTCTAACATATTACACAGGTTGGTGTCTGTTTGATTGACTGTATTCCTGTAATCAAGTGATAGAGGGCCTAAAGATGTTGGATAAATTACTTATAATCGCAGACAGGTGTAAGCTACAGTTAATGGCAGGGTAAGGAATGAACTCCCAGAGCATTGCAGAAAGCTTGGTGTTGCAGAACATTTACAGTAGGCATTTTAAACATCCCTGTCCCAAGAGATGCATTTAGAACATTGTAAAAAAATAATGTAATGACAAAAATCAAGAAAACAAATATTTTTGTTACTTATTTTAATATGTTAATCATGTTTCACTCAAGAAATTCAGAGAAAGAAAAAAAAAGTACCACATTCTCACCCTGTTATTTACTAGTTTATTTAATTTTTTTGGCTTCTGTTTTTGTCTCACCCGCTTTCTGGAACTATTCTTCATCGGACTCGAACCGGACTCGAACGCCGTTATCGTAGTCAATTTCTCTCTGTGTCTCAAGTCCACCGACGTACATGGCGAGCTAACTGGACAAACTTTAATTTAATCAATTCACCTATAGCGCATGTCTTTGGAGTGTGTGGGAAACCAGAGCATATGGACGAAACCCACACAAACACGGGGAGAACATGCAAACTCCTCACAGAAATGCCAACTGGCCCAGCTGGGACACGAACCAGCGAACTTTTTGCTGTGAGGTGACACTGCTAACCACTGAGCCATCATGCCACCCCTCAGAAAACATTAAAAAATACATGAAAAAGGGTAATAAATGAACAGATATATACAGCCTTTTAAAAAGAAAGCTGTATAAATGTAATAGTACTTACTATTAATTAGTCCAATGACTAACTACTCACATTATGAGATTTGAAGCTTGGCATCTCTTGGGAGGGTTCCCAAGCTAATTGCATTCCCCTCTTTAACATCTGATTGTTAAAATTAATGAAGAATAACATTCAGCTCAGACTAAAATAATGTCCCTAGGGCAACATCATCACATAGGCTTTAGATATAAATAACTCTTTCATATCAGTCTTACTGTAAAATACTGCAGCTCATCATTAGTAATTTCAACTCCTTGATATTTCAGTGTTCGGTGACACTTTTCTGTGTTTTAAAAGCACAAAAGCCACATTACTGGCTCTGTAGAATAGCCAAGGTCTTTCCAATACTGTATTCGCACTCACACTGAAGACAAAAACAGAGCAGATGTTGCAGGGTTTGTCCTAATTTGCTCTTATTGCTCTTCCTGCGGAGCTGAACAAAATCCGAACTGAATTTCACAGCTCCTCCGCCCCTCGTGAGACTTTTTGAATTTCCTTCCCTGCTCTGAATTCTTTTATATCGGAGCCGGAGCAGATACTATGGCAGTCTCTCATCAGATGAAGCAGTGCTTATCTCAAAAGAGTTGCAAAATACTGTAATCGAATGTCTCCAGCTGGGGATGATTCTCTCTGCACTGAGACGAGCACATGAAAGAAAAGTAAGTGAATGAAAAGAAAAAGGGAAAAAGTGTGAGTTTTTCATGTCCTGAAAAACTGTAAGGTTGGAATGTTTTATGATTCGTCCAATTTACTGACTGTATATGCGTTTGCATTTATTTGTGCATATACTATGGAAAATAAAGCCTTCGTTTAGATGCAAAAGAGCCTACGTGGTATAGAAGAACCATTTTCCTATTTTCTAGTGTTTTAGAAAACGTCCTAGTGCCTCAAAGACTTAAGAAGATATTCAAATTGTGGTAATTGCTGTGATATAAATTCACTTAACATCATGTACTGACAATTTATGAGCCAATTATATATAAGAATGTCTATGACAGAGGAAATATCTAGTTTTTCTTCTTTAATTATTTAATCTGCTTTATTTATTTATTTAACTTCTAAAAAGTGTAAGTTAAGGGTAACTTTACAATCTAAACTAACAGTACTTAAATGGATGAAATGTGTTCTTGCTATGTTTTCCTTATCATAATTGTAAAAAAAAACAATAGACAGGCTCGTAGCCAGAGGGGTTCGGGTGGTTCAAAAGACCCACCCCTCACTGACAAAGGTTCGGAATTTGTCCCATACACAAGCTCATTTGTCCTATTTTGACTGTTATGCCATAATACATTGTGAAAATAACCATCAAAGAAGGCTTTAAGACCAAGCGGAATCATCTGTTGGCTGTTGCTTCAGCATGACTAAGGAAAGTTGAATGTGCTGCCCAGTTTGTGTTTGCCTAATATATGACTATTTAATAATAGGCTAGTTTTTCATTTAAAACTTGAACAGCATGCTTTTTTCTGATATATGATGTAATAAATTTGTTTTTGAAAAGTAAGTATTATTATTATAATTTTTTTTTGTCTTCTAAATCTTTAGGAAATGTTTTTGGTAGCCTACATCCAAAAATGTGGTTGATGACCATCTGACAAGCTAATCCAGCCAAAAATAGTGCTTAAAAGTATTTAAACCTTATAATTAAATAGAAAATAAGACTACTAACTGCAATAAGGTCCATATTTTAAGAAAAAAAGAACCACCTCTATCATCAGGCTGGCTACGGGTCTGATAGAATAATTACAATTATACAAATTCTTGTAAAGCTCATATTTTTTTTAAGAGCAAAATTCAATCCAGGCTTATTATTGATATGTACCCCTATATACATTTCTGGAAATTGCGAAATTGCAATTTTTGTTTTTTTGTGAATCTGCCAGAGGCCGCTGTGTAGACTTTTTGAGATCTCAAATTTCGCTTGCGAGTACCTTTTTCGCCTGCTGTTCTCATGTAAGTACACCAGAGGCTGACAGACTGACCAATAACCCCACTCTCCTCCTTCCCTAAACCCAACCACAGTTTTCAAAAGCTTCCAGAAAAAGAAAAACCCTTGTGGCCACCTGATTTTTACCACATTTTCAGATTGTATTACATTCTCACCCTGTTATTTACTTGTTTATTTTATTTTTGCCTCATATTTTTGTTTTACCAGCTGTCTAAAACCATTCTTCGCCAGACTTAAACCCCGTCATTGTTGTCAACTCCTCTTTGTGTCTCAAGTCTGCTGATGTACATGGCGAGCTACTGAGCAAACTGGTAACAGCAGAAAAGCCGTCCACACGGAGGTAAGTGGTCAGCTGGTAAGTGCAAAAAAAAAGGAAACTACTATAGGAGAGTGAAGAGACATTGATGGAGCCAATTCTGTTTATGGGAATGATTTGGAGGCCATGATTGTTAAAGTATGAAGGAAATTTGGCCAGAACCCTGGGGTTCCACCCCTACTCTTTGCGAGAAGTGCCATGGGATGTCAGGACCTTGGTTTAATGTCTCATTCAAAAGACGGTGCTCACTGACAGTATAGTGTCCCCTCTACTTTACTGGGGCAGGACTCACATAGACCACAGGTTGAGTGAAGCCTGTTGGTCTCACTAACACCACTTCCAATAACAACATAGTTTTCCTATGTGGTCATCCATCCAAGTACTGACAAGCCTCAGCCCTGCTTAGCTTCAGTGAGTAACTGGTCTTGGGCTGCAATGTGATATGACTGTGGCTATTTCTGTGGCAGGGTGATATGGCTGTGGCAGTGTTGTCAAACTGAAGGTGTTTTCTCAATTATTTAAGTTTTCTTACCTTGCAGAACTTTTAACTCTCAGCCACCATACACTTTGCTATATGAGCAGAATTTAAACTGGTGTCCCTAGCCTTATAGACATGCACACTAACTAGTGTGCTAAAGACTACAGTCTTTTTTGCCAATCCCTAGTTTTAAAGAGCACATATTTTACCCCTTTTTCAAGATTTAAGATAAGCCTTTTGTGTCTCCAGAATGTGTCTGTAAAGTTTCAGCTTAAACTACCCATCAGATTATTTATTATACCTTTCAGAATATTGGAATTTTCAGCTCTGAGCACATTGTAGCTGTTTTTGTTGCTTGTGCCTTTAATGCTAATCCCCTACCACCACCACCATTCCCATGTGCCTGTCAGAGTGTCTCTGTCTCTATCAGATAAACAGCACAGTAACAGACATGAAGGAAGCAGATCTCATGTAGAGTTTGTGAGAAATACTACAGCACTTTCCCAATGATTATTTGATGTATTTGTTGTGAAGTTAATTCAAGCCCTTCTGCAATGATGAGTCACACACAATGTCGTTACAAAGTTCACACACACAGCAGACACACAGCTTGCACGTTGTTAATAATGCTACACAGCTTTGCACTGTTTTTGCACAGCAAATGTGACAGGACACTTGTTAATATCCACTGCTGTATAGATATCCGTTATGTTAATGTACAAAATAAACCTGATTTAACGTCCACAAACCGGGATTGAAGCGTCTTCTTTTATAATTGTTCTGACATGCAGCTGTGGTGATAAAGACGGTAAAAGTTGTAATTCATTACACTCATGCACTGTTTTAAAACATTTTAAACTAGTAAAACTCACTCTCCATCACATTTGATGATGACTGATAATCACAGAGAGCTGAACAGATCTCTTAATCCCAGTTGCTATGTGCACGTGCTGTCTTGTTGATATGATTATACGCATTACTATGGAGACATGTTAATAGGCGGCTGTCAATCAATTAGGTAGTCGAGGAAAGCACCCTCCTACATCACATTAGGTCGGCCTCAAAATGGGAGGAATTTAAATAATATTTTAATGTCAGGAAATGTTTTAAAAGAGACTTATTGTGTTTATATCACTCCAATAGTGGACACACTATACCTACACACAATTCTGTCCATATGGCTTACAAAAGATGATTTTCAACATAGGTGCCCTTTAATCTTAAAGCCAGCACTCAAAATTGACTGGCTGCTTTCAATATGGGTTCTGTACTTGCATTCTTGTGTCCTCATGAAACGTCATCAACTCTCGCCGAAGTACTTTTCCAATTCAAAGTTCACATCTTGCCAGGTACAGATAAAATTCAGATAGGCCAAATACAGATAAAATTCCCGGATGTGTACTTGCTACACCCTTTTTGGCAAGGATTCATCAAGAGTTGACTTGTGCGAACTTACAAATCACAGGTATCCCAGAATGCATTGCAGCGCAACCAGCAAAAGCTAATGGTGGAGGAGAAAACCTTTAAAAAATACTCCTCTTTTTAAAAAAATATTTTTTAATTAATTTTTATATATATATATATATATTTTTTTTTTTTATTTTTATTAAAAAACTAAATAAATAAATACTCATCTGCTGTGTTACAAATTAAAGTTTTGAGAGTTTTTCAGGCGAGAATGTAGTTGTTTTAAACTCGAATCGCCAGTTTATTTATAAAGATAGCGCGTCTTTGGCAATGTGCCTCAGCTTATGTGGACTCTGACCACCAGCCTGTCAGCGGGAGCTTAGTCATCACCTCCCCCACCGAGAGCAGCTTTACATCGGCCAGTCCATCACGGATGTACCGCTGGATCTCATCTCTCCATTGTAGTAAAACATGATGTTTAATACATTTTGTGCATATCTAAAAGACATATTTTGGTCTTATAAATCTATGATTTGTTTTCAGGCGTTTTATTTTGGCGTTTTAGGTTACGTTTTTGCTACCGTGTTGTACGAGGTTTGTCTTTGTTTACCAAATTGCTTAACGTTATCTTTGTTTCTCATTATGTACGTCTTGTACTTTTTACTTGTATAATGTCCATTGTAGTTTATTAAATCTGATAATCAAAGGCACGAGTCTGTGTATAATAACCCATTTCACTTCACATTCATAGTGATTTATGTTTCATTTTCTTAAATCAAAAATATAGATTTGTAATATTAATGTAATATTAATTATAAGGCCATGCTTTATATAATTAAATCATTCTATTTTTAATGTACAGTTTAATCCGTGGTGAGGTAAGTGACATTATAAAGTACACTGCTGTTCCATTTAAGAAGTACCCCACTTGTGTCCTCGTGTCCTCTGTAGTTAGTTCTTTCAAGTCTGAACTTTGCAAGTCTGAACTTCTAAGGACGCAAGTCCGAACTTTGCGTACTTGGTATTGAGAAACAGCCATAGGCTACTGATTACTACTTATTTAAAAATGAGTTGAAACACAATTCTTAACGATTTCTAGGGGATACAACTTATTTTTTTTTATGTTCGATTCACTAAAATTTGTAAAAACTAAAGTTAACTTAATCGATTTGTGTTTGGAGAACATGAAGGAATTGTGTGGAACCCAGAATTTCTTACAGCGAGCGGACTAGGGCTACACTACAGCTAAAGAAATCAATTTTCACAAAAAACAAACACATCTGTTAAGTCTAGCTTGGACTGACAGGTGTTGTGCTTAATAAATTTCCATGGCAGCTGAAGTTGTGTTTCCCCTTCACTAACTCACAGCTGTCATGCTATTAGAGCACAGCCCTGTTACATGGCAGGATTGATTCTTTGCTATAGGCTTGTAAAATAAGACATATGCATCTATCTAAGCATTAGCATAACAGTATTAGCCTGACCTAAAAACATGCACGTTATCCCTGTGTGGTCCACTAAAGGCCTTCACACTGATTCAGATGCAGGCCTGGAATCACTCCAGGAACACTTGAGATCAAATCGGAAAAGGGAAACATCCAGTTCTAAATACCCTTGTTCTCATTGCAGTCCGTTTGCTGAGAGAGAGTGGATGTAAGGTAATGAACTGTGGCTTAGGGAAAATCATTGCATGGAGAAGGAAAAAAAAAAAAAAATTGATGTACACAGACTTGAGTAATCACTTTAAAGGAAGTTTGGCGCAAGCCCTGAGACAAGCACAGCACCATGATCAAATACAGCGCAAAGCAACCTTGAAATGTCCAGGATTTTTTTGCTTTCACTTTGCTTTCCCAAAATAAATCACTGAAAAAAAGATAAACGAAAAAACAGAACATAAATATATTCTCACCATCTGGGGTTTTAATGTTGGAAAGCTCTGCCAAGTGCTTCTTGTTTTAATGCCAAATGTGACCAGAAACTGAGAGCCTTTTTCACAGCTGCTTGTGCCAACATTCTTTCATCTTTCTAATGAGACTTGCAAAAAAAATACATATAAATATATATGGGGACTCTATTTTGGGGCGACTTTGTTTTATTTATTTATTTATTTATTTATTTATTTATTTATTTATTTATTTATTTATTTATTTATTTATTTATTTTTTCATTAGTTTTTTTTATTTATTTACCTGTCGTTCACACTTTAACTTTAATTATCAAGAAATAATATATTTTGTTGAACCTTCAAATCCACCACAAACCTGCTTATTGTCCTCAATAAATAAATAAAAACATAAAATAATAATAATAATAATAATAATAATAATAATAATAATAATAACAACAATATTAATAATAACAACAGTATTAGTACTACTATTATAATTATTAATATTATTAATAATAATAACAATAACAATACCATATTGTTAATAATATGTTGATGATGATAATAATAATTATTATAATAATAATAATAATAATAATATAATTAATAATAATAATAATAATAATAATAATAATAATAATACGATTTATTATCATTATTATTATAAGTATTATCATTATAATTGTAATACTAATATTTGTTTTACTATTTCATTATTATTATTATTATTATTATTATTATTATTATTAATAGTAGTATTAGTAATAATAATAATAACAATAATAATAATTATCATTAACAATGACAACATTGTGTAATAATATTTTCATCTTTATTAATGATAATAATATTATATTATTATTATTATTATTATTATTATTATTAACAACAACAACAACAGTAACAATAATAATAATAATATGATTATTAATAATAATAATAACTTATGATTATTATTATTATTATTATTAACATCATCATTATTATTATTATTATTTTGTTGTTGTCGTTAATAATAATAATAATAATAATAATAATAATAATAATAATAATAATAATAATAATAATAATAATATTATTATTAATTATCATAATTTTTTATTGCTGTTGTTGTTTTGTTGTTGTTGCTAATAATAATAATAATAATAATAATAACGGAAAGTGTTTAATTACTCTAGAACATGCTTTGTCAATGTTTTAGAATTTTTAGAATATTTGTTCTTAATGTTCTTAATAACAATAATATTACTATTATAAATACATTAGTATGATGATGATAATAATAATAATAATAAAATAATAATAAAATAATAATAATAATAATAATAATAATAACAATATGAATGATAATAATAATAATAATAATAATAATAATAATAATAATAATAATAATAATAATAATAATTATTATTATTATTATTATTATTATTATTATTATTATTCAATATGTTTCATTACTGTTGTAAATGCTTTGTCATTGATTTTAACGTGTAAACAGGACTTTGCTAGAACTCGTTAATTATACCACTGCATCAAAATTGTGTTAACACAATTTGTACAAGTGTCACACTGTTTCAAGTCAGTGTGCGCCTTAAAGCAGTCCTGTGGGGCTTATAAGCACTTTCAAAGAAATACACGAGGTTACAGGCTCAATTCCACTTTCTCTTTGTAGACTGCACCAAAAACTCTGCACGGCTAACGGCTAAGGCTTGAAAAAAAAAAATTGAAAAAAAGTCGAATGCCCTCAAATGTGTTGTATTTTAATTATTCACTCACCCATAACTCGTAATCTCTCTGCACCAACCACCACCTCATGGTCGTCAGCAGAGAAGAGCAGCTTTCCTGAACTTGATTTTACCTCCAACATTTTGCCCCGTGCATGAACTCCATGAGAACCTGGCAGAAATATATCAATGGAATTAATTATATAATATAACTTACATTATACTTCAGTATCTTATAGTTTATAGAGAGAACTTTCTCCATCCATGTGCTTTCAAAATCTATTTCAAATAAGTAAAAAACTGATTTAAAATTGTATCTAATTAGTTTGTTGTCAGTTTTTGCTGGTTATAAACTGATTTATTTTCACTGAATTGGACTGTTCTATATAGTGGTGTATAAAAGTCTTTGCCCCCTACTGATATCTTTTTTTTTTCTTTTTTTTTTTAATGTTAGTCACATTTTAATGTTTCAGATCATCAAACAAATTTAAATATTAGTCAAAGATAACACAAGTAATACATTTTTTTAATTCAGTTGAGTAGACATTCATCATTTTCAACTGTAAATAGAAAAAATTGTATTCAACTTTTTTTCAGTCATTAAGATGTCAAAGGTTTTATAGGGGCCTGCAAATTGAAATGTTTAGAATTGGGTTTCAGGATCCATGCATTATCTAGTCCAGGCCTATTCAATTAATTTGTCATGGGGGCCAGTTCATAAAATGCATCGCAAATGAGGGGGCGGAGAGATATGACTAGCAATATAAGTGATGACACAACAGCATATACAGTAAGAGCCCATATGATGTATTTTTGCTACTCAAGACACCCATGTTGCATATTTCTACATTAAAATGTTAATATTTTGTACTTTGAAACTACATAATATCAGTGCATTGTACAATAGTTTAATTAATAGTCAACAGTTTTTTGTTTTTTTTACAAACATATTCAATTGTTGCATTTTAAAGCACAACAAAAGCAGTGTATTGCTTAAGTAGGCCTCTTCTACATTCAGACACATTCATATGTTGTTTTGAACCGCATAACAATTATGGATGCAACAATTACAGATTTTGGTTGTACGATCATATAGTCTGAAGAATAGTTATGGTTTCATGGTTATCACTTCTAATGTAGATTTAAGCTTTTAATTAGGTAGTTGTTATCATCTCCGTTCACAAATACATTTTAATAATTTGTAATAATTCGTCTAACATATCTTTTGTTTACATTGCACTGATAGCCACGCACAACTCTCACTGCTACGACGTAAGACTGGCTTCTACTGGCTTGCGCATGCCTACTGGCATATATTCTTACATTGGAAATTACGAATTTGCACACGTGATGACGTGATGTGTGTTTTAGTCTTGGTTTATAAACTCGGAACTTTAAACTAGCGCACAAGTGGCATAACTTTGTTTAGTTGCAGCAGTTTTATTCCGTGCAACAGAAATCTTATTTTTCACATAATGAAAACTGAATTATTTCTTATTTAACATTGATACATACCTGGCAACCCAAAGAGAGCTGCAAATGATTGAGTAAAACCATATGATCGCAGATCACATAGTAATGGTGCAGTATGTAATATTGACACCTGGTGGTTGAGTATGGCCATCCAAATTCAAAATATTAGATAGGGCTCTGACAACGACTTGATGCACACACAGGTTGCCAGATTGATGACACCAACAGGAGTGAGCATGCCTGAGGATTACCCTGCAAAATGGTCAACTACAAGAATGTTTTTCAATGTTTTAAATGCAAATTTAGCGTTTATAACTCTATATCGGGCTCTCATTTCAGAGACTACTGGAAATGGTGACTGTCCATTTTTGGCCACGTCTGCATAGATAAAGGCAACCTTCATGACTGAAATTAAATAAGTGGGCACTTCATACATACTAATATAAAAACAAACATTCTGGAAAATATCAAATGTAAATAACTAATTGAAGTGTTGTTGTTGTTGTTTTTTTTTCAGATAAACAAGATAACTTATCATATTTCCAAAACCTATTATGGTATTTTAATGCTTTACAAAAGTCAAAAACTTACATACAGCACCTTCATATGGGCGGAATGTCTGTTACTCCCACATATAAGAACATATTTATAAGTGTTATTTGTTGTGTGAAAAAATCAGTCAGCTCTTTAACATATATACTATATCTACGTGTTGACAAAATATTAAAGAACATAATGTATGGTAAAGATTTCCCTTTGTGGGAATCCAGCAATTGGACAAGACAAAAATAGGCTACATTTCATTCTGTTTGGGCAAGTTTTGAGTAATTGGGCTGAATAAAAAAAATGTCTTGGACCTGGCAATCCTGATTCAAGATGCAATATATATTTTATTAGTATGTGTAAAGCACACCCTAAGCACAAGGCATTCATATTAGGGTTTTGTGACATGTTTTCCACCTATTATCCATCTATGTTCTTTCATTCATTCATTTATTCATTCATTCATTCATTCATTCATTCATTTATTCGTTCATTTAATCAGGCAAAGTGCAGTACAAACAAATAGCAAGTCATTGATTTAAAGTTTAAACTTGTTCTAATTTGCAACGTTCAATATTGTAATTAACTTAATGACTTTTTTCGTTTACCAGCTAAAGCACAAAAGCACTTTAGATTTAAATAAATGAAACACATACTTGCTCTTTCGCTTCCTTTTTAATTTAGCTTTGTATACAGTTGTTCTAGCGCCGTAACTCAAGTGAAAGTCACTTAACTAGTCCATTTAAGGCAAAATTACTTTCATTAAAATACGGCCTCGCTATTACGCTATTAACCAGGACTTAATAGTACATGCATCCATGCACATGCAATTACCGCCCAGTAATGAAGTCTCTAGTCACAGTTATAAAGACTACATCATGAGAGTAACAACCTGGCTATGAAAGAACACTTTAACTCTTTCAAAATAGTCATTTAACCATCTGTCCCATAAAGTCTAACATTAGCTGCCTGGATTCATTTTCCTTCAGAGTCGCCTCTTGAGTTCAGTGAATATTTCATTTCATGCTTTCTACTCTAATATAAACGCCCACAGATGGAGCGAGAAACCTTCATTCCAATTTATAGTCTGCGAAATCTTGGGGAGCAAGACCATTGTAATTATCATAAAGAAGCTGCATGAGGGTTTTTTGGGATGTCTGTTGGCCTTAAGTGTGTTTGTGCTTACCTGCAACAAGCTGAGATACTAATTGCTTCTTCTCATTGAGGATGTTGACAGACACGTTCTTAGATGACTGCAGGAACAATGGGCTTCCCTGACATGAAAAAAGAGAGGAGAAAAAAAAAGAGTTTAGAAATATTAAATAAATAATCTGAATATCATGTAAATTATAGGTGTAATTTCTGGATTTATTAGGTAGGAGTTTTTCATTATATATATACAGTTAATGTCATAATTATTAGCCCTCCTGAATTATTAGCCCCCCTGTTTATTTTTTCCCCAATTTCTGTTTAACGGAGAGAAGATTTTTTTCAGCAGGGTGAGGATCCCCGGGCAGAGTGGGTCTGGCACACATAATAGTTTTAATAACTCATTTCAAATAACTGATTTATTCTATCTTTGCCAAGATGACAGTACATAATATTTGACTAGATGTTTTTTAAGACATTTCTTTACAGCTTAAAGTGACATTTAAAGGCTTAAAGGTTAACCAGCCAGTTTAGGGTAATTAGGCAAGTTATTGTATAACGATGGTTTGTTCTGTAGACTCAAAAAAAATAATAATAATAAAATAAAATTTTTAAAAAATTGTCGAAACAAAACAAATAAGACTTTTTCCAGAAGAAAAAAAATATTATCAGACATACTGTGAAAATGTCCTTGCTCTATTGACATAATTTGGAAAATATTCAAAATAGAAAAAAAAATCGAAGGGGGGCTAAAAACTCTGACTTCAACTGTATATGTATATACACTGTAAAACCCAAAAAGTTAAGGTGACTTGAAACAAACCATTTAAGTTCAAAAACTAACCCTAATGAGTACTGTGAACTTAATCCATTTGAGTAAACAAAGCAATATGAGCACAGTAAAACTCAATAAATGAAGAGAACTCAAACCAACTGAGTACTGTAAAACCCAATAAGTTAAGGCAACTCAAACCATTTGAGGAAACCGATTGCTACAAACCATTTGCGTTAAAAAAAAATAATCTAAAGAAGAAGGTATTTAGTTAACTCATTACCTTCAACACTGAGTTTAAAACTCTTTTCAAATGAGTAGAATTAACTTTCAGTAAATTTTGAGTTAACTACACTGATATTCTATAAAAGGTCTGATAACCTTTCTTCCAAAAATCATAATTTTGTCATTACAGTTATTGAAAATGAGTGTTATTCTTTTGAAATATTGAATTCCTAACTCTTCTGGAGATCAAATAATTGTATTTTGTTGTCAAAAAAATTATGTAAACATTGCATGTTTGTCAACAAATGTAAATATTAGTCAACAGTAGACACATTCTGCTGGTGTTTCATTATTAGGGGAAAACAACACATAAAACAAATATTAAATGGTTGGGCCACCCTCAGCAGAAGCAAATCCAATCAAAAGTTTTAGATAACTTGCAATGAGTCTGCTGTGGATAAATTTTGGCCCACTCATCTTTGCAGAATTGTTGTAATTCAGCCACATTGGAGGGTTTTCAAGTATGAACCCCATTTTTAAGGTGACACCCCAGCATCTCAATCGGATTCAGATCAGGACTTAGACTAGGCCACTCCAAAGTCTTCATTTTTTTTTTTTAGCCATTCAGAAGTACACTTGCTGGTGTGCTTTGGCTCATTGTCCGGCTACAGAACCCAGGTTCGTTTCAGCATGAAGTCACTAACAGATAGCCAAACTTTCTCCTTCAGGATATTTTCGAACTCTGCCATGCAAAACATTTTTGCCCACTCTCTCCCTTATGGTGGAGTCATGAACACTCATCCTAACTAAGGCAGGTGTGACCTGCAGAACTTTGAATGTTGTTGTGGGATTTTTGTGACCTCTTGGATGAGTTGTCTCTGTGCTCTTGAGGTAATAGTGGTCAGCCAGCCACTCCTGTGAAGGTTTGCTGTAGTCCCTAAGCTTTAGAAATGGCTTTACAACTTTTTTCAGAGTGGTAGATCTCAATTATTTTCTTTCTCATTTGTTTTTGAATTTCTTTATATCTCGGCATGTTGTATAGATTTTGAGGATCTTTTTTTTTACTTCACTTTGTCAGGCTGGTCCTATCTTAAGTGGTTTCTTGATTGTGAACAGGTCTGGCTAAAAATATTGAACTCAGGTGTAATAAACCAGAGTTATGTTTTTCTCACAGGGTTCTGTAGTTTTGGATTTTTTTATTTATTTATTTTTTATTTTGGACCTTGTAAGGGGCAAGAAATCAGTAAGGGGCAAAAACATTTCCACACCACTATATAGAACTGTCCAATTCAGTGAATACAAATCTGTTTATAACCAGAAAAAAACTGACAACAAACTAATTAGATACAATTTTAAATATTTTATGACCCAGTTTCAAGCATCTGTCAGGCATGTTTAATTGTTTAAAATACAATTAAATGTGAGTAGATTTATGTGATATATTCAGAAGTAGTGTACAGCACAGTTTTTTTAAGAACACACACACACACACACACACACACACACACACACACACACACACACACACACATTATTCTATATTTAAATATAAAGTCCCCACAAAACAACATAGAACAGAGGATGTGTGGGTAAAAATACATCCAAGGATTAAGTGCATTTAGTCTTATTGATGATTTTTCCACTTAAGACTAATGAAACAAATCTGTCAGTGCCACAGGACACAAGACAAAATACAAACAACCAAAACACATTCTTTGTGTCTTGAAAATAGGCCTTAATATTGCATGCACTCTTGCTTATAAGGCAAATCCATCTTGTTTTACGGCTATTTAGATGTTTAAACTGAAAAGCGAGATGGAGACACTTGCTAGAAATGATTTTGAGTGCTATAATCACACATTTAGGGGATTGTTCACCCCAAAAAAGATAATTTGCTCACTACTTACTTACTCTCAAGTGGCTCTAGACCTTTATGAGTTTCCTTTTTTCCCTTTTGAACACTTAAATAGAAATTTAGGAAAAAAACGTGAAACGTGTGAACATTGACTTCCTTAGTAGGAAAAATAAATACTATGGAGATCAATGGTTACAGGTTTCCAACATAGTTTGTGTTCAAAAGGAAAAAAAAGAAACTCAAACACGTTTGTGACAAGTGAAGGGTAAGTAAATGATGACAGGATTTTCATTTTTGGGGTGAACTAACCCTTTAACTTACATAAAAATGAGCTCAAATGAAAAATGTGCAATAAAATAAGTTATCATTTGTGAAATCTCCCCTCATGCAGAATTTGGTGTGAAGATTTCTCTCTGTGCTTGTGAACTGATTATAAATGAACATCACATGCATGTCTGGGTTGATTTAAGTGTTAAGCAGATGGTCTCCTCCAAGAATGCACAAAACAGCAACATTAATGGCATTCATACAACTGAAAATACTCTTCAAACACAATAATACTGCATAAATGTATTCGGTAGTAATGACCTGTTATGCAAGCCATGGATACAGATATCTGTCATAATCTTTAGAACAATATTTCATGCTCCAGTTGACTTTTTAATTAAAGATACTATTGTGTGCCATAATAAAAGCTGGAGATAGGTTTATCATGTAAATTATGCATTGTACTTTTTGCTGCTCTGTTTTCACTCAAGTGTGAAATGCATGCTTTGTAGATGCTCTTGATTACAGTGAGAACATCTGGTTTTCTGAAAAAAGTAGGTCAGAAATATATATATATAAAACATGTCTACTTAGTGAGAGGCTTATTACGAGGAACACAAACTTTTACTTGACAGAAGCTGTGTTTTTCATGACATGCACTTATCTTTCATTATACTCTTTGTCAGTGAGGAAATGCAAATCTTGAATAAACAAATATATACAGTTGAAATCAGAATTATTTGAAGATTTTTTCTTTTTTAAATATTTCCCAAATGATGTTTAACAGAGCAAGGAAATTTTCACAGTATGTCTGATAATATTTTTTTCTTCTGGAGAAAGTCTTATTTATTTTATTTCGGCTAGAATAAAAAGTCTTTTAATTTTGTGAATACCATTTTAAGGACAAAATTATTAGCCCCTTTAAGCTATATTTTATTTCAATAGTATACAGTACAAACCAATGTTATACAATAACTTGCCTAATTATCCTATGCCTAGCCTAGTTACCCTAATTAACCTAGTTAAGCCTTTAAATGTCACTTTAAACTATATAGAAATGTCTTGAAAAATATCTAGTCAAATATTATGTACTGTCATCATGACAGAGATAAAATAAATCAGTTATTAGAAATGAGTTGTTAAAACTATTATGTTTAGAAATGTGTTGAAAAAATCTTCTCTATATTAAACAGAAATTGGGGAAAAAATAAACAGGGGGGCTAATAATTCAATAATTCAGAAGGGTTATTAATTCTGAGTTATGTATATGACATGAGTTTTTTTTGTAAGAGTTAGCTGTTATATTTAAACTATAGCACTTTATTTTTAATGTGAGTAAAAGTCAATCAGTATGAAATGCAACATTATTTTGACATATTTCTTTATGTCAATCATGTCGATAATCGAAACAAATAATAACTTGATACCTAGTTTATCATTTGGGAAAGTTGCAAAAGGTAGATTTTTTCAATGAATCATCTGTTGAACTGCATCTCAATCATCACAAATACTGCAGAAGACCTATTGGAATGCACATGGAAGATTCTCATAGAAATCAGTCAAGTATGGTGAAGGAAAAATCATGGTTTGGGGTTTTACATACATTCAGTATGGGGGCGTGCGGGAGATCTGTAGAGTGGATGGCAACATCAACAGCCTAAAGTATCAAGACATTTGTGCTGCCCATTACATTACAAACCACAGGAGTGGGTAAATTCTTCAGCAGGATAGCGCTCCTTCTCATTCTTCAGCCTACACATCAAAGTTCCTGAAAGCAAAGAAGGTCAAGGTGCTCCAGGATTGGCCAGCCCAGTCACAAGACATGAACATTATTGAGCATGTCTGGGGTACGTTGAAGGAAGAGACATTGAAGATGAATTCAGAGAATCTTGATGAACTCTGGGAGTCCTGCAAGAATGCTTTCTTTGCCATTCCAGATGACTTATTAATAAGTTATTTGAGTCATTGCATAGATGTATGGATGCAGTCCTCCAAGCTCATGGGAGCCATACACGATATTAATTATTTTTCCACAGACTTTATATTCTATACTGTACACTATTTCTATTAAGTGACAAGACTTTTGTGTCAGCAAAGTCCAAATTAAATAATTAAAAATCAAGGCATAATCATATTTTATTTTGGCAAAATAAATGTAATCCAGAGACCTTTGCCTTTCATATAAGCCACTCCAGATACAAAATGATTAACTAAAAGTCAAGTTATTATTTGTTGTTCCTGATACTTGGATAGTTGACAAGACTTTTGTCAGGTAGTGTATATTTTCACAACTCTCGACACGTTTTAGTTTAGGTTTAAATTGTCACTTTTAATCAGTTATTTATTTACTTTATCTTTACTTAAACCTGACAGACTAGACATACAATCTCATGTTATGAGGAATGTAACTATTTTTTTATGTAATGTCAGAAAATGGTTCATTTGTATGAATTCCTGTATGGATGGATCGATCAGCCGACAAGTACAATGGCTGAACAAGACATTACAGTAGACATATCTTCTTGTCAATGCTGAAAAATGCATATTGACAAAGTAAACAAGGTCAGTTCTGATTTTATTTTGACTTTAAAGCCTCGGTGTAATAGTAAAAGTGAAGCAGATTCATCACATGCTGATTTTGCGAGGAGCACTGTTTACACTGGGAAACATCAGAAATGCAACAGGTGTTCAATTATTCATAATTCTGTGACCTACTGAATAAAACATACACCTAAAATGTTTTTGGGGAAAAAGGGTGGTGGCGTTTGGAAAAAAAAAATGACAGAGAACATAAAATGACAAAGCTAAGGAGGCTTACTTGAAGGAATCATTTAATTGTGGCAAATAATTTTTCTTTTACATTACTTTATGAATGAATGAATCAATCAATCAATCAATCAGTCAGTCAAGTAATCGATCTCCCGGGTTGTTACTAGAAGGGATATAACTGCCAAATGTTAACAAGAGTTATTTAGAGTATTTATTAACCCTCAGGGGTCAAAGACAGCGTACAGTTGTAGCCCCCTTGAATTATTAGCCCCCTGTTTATTTTTTCCCACCATTTTCTGTTTAACAGAGAGAAGTTTTTTTTTCAACACATTTCTCAACATAATAGTTTTAATAAGTCATTTATATTGAATTATTTATTTTATCTTTGCCATGATGACAGTAAATAATATTTGACTAGATATTTTTCAAGACACTTCTATACAGCTTAAAGTGGCATTTAATGGCTTAACTAGGTTAATTAGGTTAACTAGGCAGGTTAGGGTAATTAGGCAGGTTATTGTATAACAATGTTTTTTTCTGTAGACAATCGAATGAAAAAAAAAATGCTAATAATTTTTACCTTAATACGGCTTTTAAAAAATTAAAAACTGCTTTTATTCAAGCCAAAATAAAACAAGTGACACTTTCTCCAGAAGAAAAAATATTATCAGACATACTGTGGAAATTCCCTTGATCTGTTAAACATAATTTGGGAAATATTTAAAAAAGATAATAAACAGTGTAGGCATTCTTTCTATTGTCTCTCCGCGAACTGTTTTTAGAAACATGTCAGTAAAATGTATTCCCCATTAATTGTATTTTAATGACCTCTACCCAAACCCCACCCCACCTCAACCCTAAACCTATCCCTCACAGTAATGATAAAAACAGTATTTATTGTTGTATAGGAATTGTATTGTTTTTACTAATATAAATGCAATTTTAGACCACAACTGTATCCCTTGTCCATGCCCTTGGCAAAGGTAACTTGCACTTCTGTGATGGCACCATTTATGTTGAAAAGTACTTATTTTCCAGGAACACCCTTGTATATTTAAACAAGACAATACAAAACCACATTCTGCACACATTTCAAAGCCCTGGCTGTGGAGGAAGAGGATACAGGTAATTGTCTGGCCAGCCTGTAGTACCGACCTGTCTCCAATAGAGAATGTGTGGCACATTTTGAAGCACAAAATGCGATAACGAAGACCCTGTACTGTTGCCCACATTAAGACTTATTTGCAAGAATAGGACAAAATTACACCTGAAACACTTCATCACTTAGTGTCTTGGAAAAGGAATGGCAACATTACATAGTAAATGCTTTCCAAATTTTTTGAAATGTGTTGCAAGAAACAAATTTGGAATACATGTTTATTTTGAGAAATAAAAATCACGAGGAACATATTAAATAATGTTTGTTGTATTGTCTACAATGAAATACATGTAAAAACACTACCTTCTTTTTTGTTTGCGTTTTTCATACTGTCCCAATTTTTTTTCTGACTTGGGGTTGTATTATTCATTGTCATCATGATCAAGATAAAAAAAAAATCAGTTATTAGAAATGAATTATTAAAACTATTATGTTTAGAAATGTGTTGAAAAAAAAAATCTTTCCTTTAAGCAAAAAAAAAGGGGAGGGGAAATATACAGAGGGGCTAATAATTCAGGAGGGCTATCAAAACTGGACTTTAATATGTATTATCATATGTATATACCCCCACCCTAAAATTCAAATGCCCCTGATGTATCATCTGGGGTTACCATCTTAGCATGTGTTGATCGACTTATTCTTGTAGCAGGTCTTTCATTGACACTGCAGTGGACGGGAGCTTCCTCTCATCAGCAGTCCCATCAGACCATTACTATTCACCTCATCCCCTCTGTCTGTTTTTCTCTATCACTCCGTCTTCCACTCTCTCTGCTCTGACTCGTGCTAGACAGATGAGATAACGCCAGCACCCTCCACATTATCAAGCCATCCATCCACTGCAGGCTCACTGATATTATTACGCCTGGACATTGTGAGAGGGCGAGAATGTATGTCCACCCTGCTATCGCCTCAACACTGCGCTGACGTGCACTTACTGGTCTGGACTGGATTTCTTTGGCATACAGCGGCTGAAGGAATTCCGAATCGCCCTCAAGTTTCAGGCCTCTTTCTGTGATGCGCAGGTGACCCATGCCATCCTGCAGAAAAAGGAGAGTAGAAAAAGGGCAAAAGAAAGAGAGGGAGAGAGAAATTTAACAGTTTAATATCAACAATAAAAAAAATCAAATGTGTTATGTGTTTTTTTTTTTTTTTCCTGTGATGGAACTTTCAAGAGTTCACACTTAGCTGATTATTGATTATAAAGCTTGTTTGGCATGCTGTCCTGGGAGAGAGCACTGAGCTCATAAGATCCTCGAGCCCAGGGCTCCCTCCCGTTTGCAAGGCGAGAGGGGAGTTTGAGCTCAGGTAGATCTCGAGAACTCCCCTGCTGTAGTAGCTAATGAACAGATAGTGCTTGCTCTTAAGAGATAACTGCTTACTAGGTGCATGTCAATGGTGCTGATTTGGATAAGTCAATTAACTTAAGTTGCTAGTTTTTGGAAGGTGGGAGAAAACCGGGGAACCCGGGAGAAACATGGTGTAAACTCCGGACAGAAATGGACTAGAAACAGTGACATTTTTGCTGTGAGGCAACAGTGCTAACCACTGGTCCGCTGTGCCACTCATCTAGGAAAGGAGGAAAAGTAGGGGTGTAAAGGGGTATTCTTCAAAACGAAGATGGCTGTTATATGGAACTTAGGGGATTTATAGTGGCTTAGGAATCATCTGATTGGTGAATCATAAATTGTATAATGCGGGACCGGCTGCAAGCAATCACAAGCATGTGATCCTCTTGAAATTAGTTTATAAACTTCACGAAGAACGAAATACTGGATGTAACTAAGAATAGAGTTAATATATGGCCTTTTGATAGTCTTTAAAGTATATGTGTTCTTGAGTAAGCATATCAGAATAATAAATAAATAAATAAATAAAGCATAAGCAAATTTCATTCATTTTCCTTCAACTTAGTCCCTTATTTTTCAGCGGTTGCCACAGCGGAAAGAACCACCAAATATACCAGCATATATTTTACGCACCGGATGCCCTTCCAGCACAACCCAGTACAGAGAAACACCCATACACTCTCGCATTCACTCACAGGCTCATACACTACAGCAAATTTAGTTAATCTAATTCACTTATAGTGCATGTCTTTGGACTGTGGGGGAAACAGGAATACCCGGAGGAAACCCATGCCAACACAGAGAGAACATGTAAACTCCACACAGAAATGCCAACTGGTCCAACAGGTGCTCGAACCAGTGACCTTCTAGCTGTGATGTGACAGTTCTAACCACTCAGCCACCATGCCGCCAGCAAACTAAACATAGTAACCATTTTCTTTCTTTCTTTCTTTCTTTCTTTCTTTCTTTCTTTCTTTCTTTCTTTCTTTCTTTCTTTCTTTCTTTCTTTAAAATGCCAGTGAGGGGTGCACAGGCACAGGACGCAGGCACGTGCACAGGTAGGGCTCAACCCAATAAAAAAAACCCTCAAAAACGAATGAAAGTGCACCCCGCTCTTCAGTACGCAATCGTCCACCCACACCCAACCCAACCCCCCTCCCGGCCTTCAGTTCGCGATTATCGACCCTTCAACTCACCCAACACATTGCCCCCACACCCCCCTGGCTTTTCAGTTTGCGATTGTCCAACCCCGCCCCCCGGTCTTCAGTTCCAACTGCACACACACCCTTACTCCCACCCCCTCTTCAGTTAGTGTTAGTCCAACCACCACCCCTCCCCCCGCTCTCTTCAGTTTGCAATATCGTCCACCACTGCCCTTCGAAAGGTCTCTGCACAGTCCTGAAAGGACGTCAACGTCAACAGGACGTCAGATTGACGTCGTACCCAAACGTTGCTAAGCTGTTGCACTTTATTTGGAAATGAAAATTGAGTTAACGACAGAACCCAACGTCAGGCCGACGTCAATTTCCAACATCCAAACTAAACTCTACATCTAACATCTAATGATGTTACAGCTTGACATTGTGTGGACGTTACTGCTATGACTTCTATCAGACATTGGATATTGGTTGTCCTACCTGACGATGAATGTCAGTATTTGACATCAATATGATGCTAGTTTAAGATGTTTGCTTGACATTGATTCTTGATTCTGATAACTTTGTCTTAGTCTTTGAATTTTGGTCACCTGACATCACTATCTAAATTTAACCTAATTTTAACGTCTTATGACATTGTGTGCCTGCTGGGTGGTAACACAAACAATAGAAAATGTCCCACTATGTTGCTAAAAAAAATTGCAATGTGACCAACTTTCGTGTAGCCCCTTCCCTTAAGGCTGATTCATACTTCTGAGTCAATCGCACACATATGGTCTGGCACAGCCTTCGCATGGTTGCATAATGTACGCAACTACATGTCGCACCAATGCATAGCACAGGCTCTGTGACTGGTCAGCTTGGTAGCTTGCTCACGAGTGTGCTCAGTGCTGAGAGCCGTGAGCCAGATGGAGCGAGTGTTTACAAGTCCTGTAAAAGAGCTTCAGATGGAAAATTTTGTTTTGTGTTTACCTTATGATTAAAGGTGTTGCACGTCCACTGAGTTTTAGCTACTTGTACATTAAGGAAACATTCAGAAAAAATAAAACACCCGCAAAGCAACTTGACACAATGGAACATAAAAACCTACTGCCAGCTAGCGTTTCTAAAGTGTTATTGCAGAACAACATAAACAGTATGTAGAAGTATAAATGCACAACATGCGCTGTGGGTCACAGTGATCACTCGACTCAGAAGTATGAACCAGCCTTTAGTGTCAGCATCCCAACTTAGAATACATTTAGGGAAATTATTATCAAAGCCACTCATCAACTCCAAATGGTTCCACACGCACACGGCCCTTTCCACATTCCGCTAATCATTAAATGTATGCAAATATGTTTTGATACAGAGTCCCAATGGCTCAGCTTGCTGTTTTAATATTACCCTTACGGTAAACATGCACTGTGTGCTTTGAAGTCTGAAGCCTTTGGTGAGGAAACTTTTGCCACTTCCATCCCTCACATGCTCTTATCACCATATTTAATAACATTCACATCAAAGGAACAGAGTGCCAGTCACAATTGTACCCTCCTTTGGTCTGTTGCCCATTTTCTTTGCACAACTGCCATTGACTTGAGCAAATATGCGACGTGAGTCTTATTTTGTCCGGCTTCTAGGCAAAACTGCCACAAACTCTTTGAGGCATGCTGCTGAAATTTGCAGGTCTGCTTTTTGATTGAGAAGACACATTAGCATTAGCATGTAGATAGGCATCAAAGGCTCTGTTCTCACAGTCAACATTTAGAATCACAGCCTGCGTTTACACAGTAGCCAAAATGTAGCCAAAAGGTTTTCCCCTTAAATTTTAATAACTTTTCACGAGTTCAGCTTTGTTTAGGTGGGAGTGACGAGTAGCAAAAGAGAGAAGGGTTTGCATGAAAAGTGGAGTTTCATTACGTGCACACGCTGATTTTTACAGAGGCAACACAAATACAGATGCATGAGAGATTGACAGTGTCTACGTTTACATAGACATCAGTAATCAAATTATGTGCCTTAATCTGAATAAGACAATAATATAATTAAGGTGTTCACATGAGTTGCTTTTTGAATGTTCTTTTCATGATCCCGTTTTACCTGTTATAGCACATAGTTTGATTAACGTCATTGCGTCACCACGCTATCCACATTTACTCCACAGTTTCATAATATTTTGGGTGTTTAGTTTTTAATTTGTTTACTTTAAGTGCAGTTTGGCACTTTCACTTTCATTAAGGAATATTTCATGCATGCCACCCGTAACAAAAAAGATATTGAATGCGAGTATGAACTGCTTGTTTTAATGGAATTTGATATCGTATGCTGAATTGGAGAAACAAACAAAAAAAAAAACTGTGGATTCAGAGATTCTGTAGGTGCAGAGAATAGTGTCAAACCGACGTGTACTATCCTGGTGGAGACTATCCTGTCACAAAATGTGGCAAAAATTATACATGGTGAAAGTCCTACATGAGGGTAATAGTTTGATTACATGTTTACATTCGGAGATCAGCATTTACAGTGTACATTTCAGTCCGTAATATTGTAGTGATATTGATGTACTGTAAACTTAGTAACTGAATAATTTTGACTAAGGTATGTCTTTAAAAACTGAAAGAGTACTGCTGACGATACTAACTAACTTTGCCATCTGAATAAACATAAACACGAACGTTGATTGCACACTTACCAAATCCTTAGAGAAAGGACAATCAACAGGAACTGGAACCATGTCTTTTTTAAAAGTACACGAGTGGCAAACCCTTTAGACAACAACACAGCTGACTCTAAACAGGATGCAGATGGGTTTGTTTTGGGGGTGTGTGTTGTCAAATCGATGAAGATGTTTTCTCAATTTGTGTTTTAGCATGTGTCTTAATAACAATAATAATTCCTTACATTCATAAAGCGCTTTTCTGGACACTCAAAGCACTTTACACATTTGGGAGAATCTCCTCATTCACCACCAGTGTGCAGCATCTACCTGGATGACAAGATGGCAGCCATATTGCCCCAGACCACATACCACACATCCAGCTGATTGGTGGAGAAAAGACAGAGTGATGAAGCCAATTATGATATAGGGATGTTTAGGAGGCCATGATGGACAAGGGCCACAGGGCAGATTTGGCCAGGATGCTGGGGTTAAACCCCCACTCTTTTTCAAAGGACATCTTGGGATTTTTACCGACAACAGAGAGTCAGGGCCTCAATTTAACATCTCATCCGAAAGATGTTGCTTACTGAGCTGTAAAAATTCCCCATCACTATACTGGGGCATTAGTACCAACACAGACCACAGGTTGGGCGCCCCCTGCTGGTCTCACTAACACCACTTCTGGCAGCAACCTAGCTTTCCCATGTGGTCTCCCATCCAGGTACTGACCAGGCACCGCCCTGCTTAGCTTCAATGGGTGATCATGTGAGAGTTGCAGAGTACTTTTGCAGTACTAACTTGCAGTACTTTTAAGCTCTCTCTGCTATCGTACTCTCCTACACTGTGGACTGTTGATAGAGAATGAATCTCTCAAGTTATTTCATAGCATACAACAGTTTGTTATTGTGTGGCATGCCAAATTAAGAACAAGGGTAATATTCACATTTTTTTAAAGCAGCTTGGTTTCTAAGCCTAACTAATTATACTCATTTGACAGTTCTGAGACTATGTGACAGCACCTGCATGCTCATTTGATGTAATGTGAAATAGATTTTGTAACTTCTCATAGTATTATCACGTCTTGGTTGTTGCTAGAATCTTAATGATTTCTCATCAAGGAATGGTGTAAAGGTGCATTTGCATTTGCTATGCTAAATTTCATAGGCAAAATCCAGTAATTCCAGTTGAAATCAGTGTAATTGCTTAACGGTGAAAATGCTGTTGCTTGTTTTCAGGTTGGTTATGCTAATTTGCTGCTTTCTGACAACGGCTGCTTGGTTCTTTTTTAAAATTCTGTTTGAGCTACATTTCATACCCCACAAAATTATTGACAATGGATCTTTTTAAACATAAAATTTTTCAGGGTGACCATATCAATTGTCAAGTTATTTAACTGCATCATTGAGCTACTCAGTTCTAAGAACCACTACCAACTACCAGTGGTTTAAAGTAATAAATTACATTAAATTGCTGTAATTGATTAGAGTCATTTTTTCAGGTATTGAACTTTACTAAATAGTTTTTAAAGTGTGTATATTTTTACTTTAAATTCAGTACATTTTTTTAATTGTGTATGTAAATGTATTGGTGCTTTTACTGCACTATATTCCTTTAATCACTAATTTATAAGCTTATGTTTTCTTGCCTACAGTGATGGGCTAATTAAAGTAATATGTCCTGTGATGTCTGTCCAATCAAATTATGAATAGAAAAATAGCATCAAACAGACAACCTTAAGACACAAACACTATAAATGCAGCAGCGTGTACAGTGTTAAAAAATGTTCAAGAAGACACACTCTTTACGTAATATTAATATTACATGCAATGGCAGAGAGACTGTTTAGACTGCATGAGAAGATGAAGGATGTCTAATCTATGATGACGGAAATTGCCAAATGGCCTTAAACAACAACTAAATGCACTACAGAATGTGTCATCATGTCATTTTCATCTGCTTATCCAGGGCCGGATCACTGGGGCAGCAGTCTTAGGAGACAACTCCAGACTTCCCTCTCCTCAGACACTTCCTCCAGCTCCTCCGGGGGGATCCCGAGGCGTTCCCTGGCCAACCGAGAGACATAGTCCCTCCAGAGTGTCCTGGGTCTTCCCCGAGGCCTCCTCTCGGTGGGACATGCCTGGAACACTTCCCTAGGTAAACGTCCAGGAGGCATCTGAAACAGATGCCCAGGCCACCTCAGCTGACTTCTATCGATGTGGAGGAGCAGCGGCTCTACTTTGAGCTTCTCACGGGTTAAAGAGCTCCTCACCCGGTCTATAAGGGTGTGCCCTGCCACCCTGCGAAGGAAACTTATATTCACTTGCATTCAAGATCTTGTCCTTTCTGTCATGAGCCAAAGATCATGACCATAGGTGAGAGTAGGAAAGTTGATTGACTGATAAATGGTGAGCTTTTCCTTTTCGGCTCAGCTCCTTCTTTACCACAACGGATTGGTACATCGACTGCATTATTGCTGTTGCTGCACCGATCCGCCTGTCAATCTCAAGTTCCATCCTTTCCTCACTTGTGAACAAAACCCCAAGATATTTGAACTCCTCCACCTGGGGTAAGGATTTTCCTTCAACCTGGAGATGGCAAATCATCTTTTTCCAGTGGCGCACCATGGCCTCGGACTTGGAGGTGCTGATTCTCATCTACATTACAGAATGTAAATTTTCAAACACACACACACACATTGCATGTGTTCTATCTGTGCTGCTGGACTCTTGTAATATGTTAGTTAGGGTTCAAAATGCATAACCTTCTGCCAAGTTCAGTCTGTCATGACTGCACCAACAGATTTTGTGAAATTGCAGAAAAATGCCCCAAATCAGGCAAATCGATTCTCGTTCATGCAAGTCACAGTCATGTAGTGTGAATTATGAAAGCCAGGATCTTAGCAAATCGCCAGCATGTCACTGATGCTTGTGAAATATTTGGCATGCTGAATATCTGGACCTATTGGCGATTCAAATCACGCAGTGCAAATGAGCTTTGACTGAAAAACACGTCAGTGATGACCTACAGCTAATGAGAGAACACATTACAGGACAATAGGAAGTTCAGAGAGGAGTGTTATGACCTTAAACCCGTCACCACAAATAAGAAGACGAGTGCATTTACGGTAGAAAATAAATTTGTTTAACTTATTTCAATAGACATGTTGTTAGCTCTATTCATATCTTAGACTGACTCAAGGCAAAAAATAGGCGACGATCAGACTAAAACTACAGCCCCCTCCCACGTCCAAGACAGACATGCTACTTATAGCAGGGCAAATCAACCATAAATCGGCGCAATCAGCTAAACCTTTTAACACATAGACACAGATAGATGTGCACAAACAGATGCCCACACCACAACAAAAAACCAACCACAAGGAGTCATGACACCTTCCACCTAAAAATAAGAAAAAGAAATAAAAACACTTTTACCCAATTTACCCCCCAAAAATAAATAATATTTTCTCCAATACCTAAAGTAAACAATAACAAACAGCAATCAACATGCCTCCATCACTTCAAGAGACCGGTGCACAAGACAGGGCATCTGCCAAATTTTTTTCCTTCCCCTTGATATGACAAATCTCCAAGTTGTAAGGCTGTAAAAATGAAACTACCAGCGCATTAAACATTGGTTAGAATTTTGTGAAGTTGTCAAAAACATCAAAATCAAACACATCAAAATTCTAAAGCACCTAAACCAACGCCATGTCTTCCTTTTCGATAACGGAGTAATTCATCTGATAAGACAGAAACTTTTTGGAGAAGAAACATCCCGGACGAGCCCCCATTTGTTATGACCTTAAACCGGTCACCACAAATAAGGAGAAGACGAGTGCATTTGCGGTAGAAAAATATATTTATTTTACTTATTTCAATAAACATGCTGTTAGCTCTATTCAGACCCGAGACCAACTCAAGGCAAAAAATATATGCGACGATCAGACTTCGACTGCAGCCCCCCCTAAGTCCATTAAACATGTATAAGTAGAGTTAGACACGCTACTTATAGCAGGGCATATCAACCATACTCTGGTGTTTTCAATCCCTGTGCAATCAGCTGGATCTGTATCACACAGACACATGCCAATGCGCACAAACAGACACCCACACCTAAACAAAAAAAACGACCACAAGGGGTCATCGCAGGAGTTACTGTATATGCCACATTCATTCATTCATTTTCCTTCGGCTTAGTCTCTGATTTATCAGAGGTCGCCACAGCAGAATGAACCGCCAACCACTCCCGCATGCATTTTACGCAGCGGATGTCCCTCCAGCCTCAACCCAGTACTGGGAAACACCCATACACTCTCGCATTTACACACACACACACAAATACACCATGGCCAATTTAGATCATCCAATTTACCTATACTGCATGTCTTTGGACTGTGGGGAAACTGGAGCACCCAGAGAAAACCCACACCAACACAGGGAGAACGTGCAAACTTCACACATAAACACCAACTGGTCCAGCCGGGACTCAAACCAGCAACCTTTTTGTTGTGAGGCAACAGTGCTAACCATTGAGGCATTGTGCCACCCTTATATGT
Source organism: Danio aesculapii (assembly GCF_903798145.1). Classification (NCBI taxonomy): domain Eukaryota; kingdom Metazoa; phylum Chordata; class Actinopteri; order Cypriniformes; family Danionidae; genus Danio; species Danio aesculapii. The sequence goes on from NC_079455.1 coordinate 7,876,255, forward strand.
CACAACCTCAGAATAAATAAGCTTTACAATAACATCAGACAGACACAAAGAGGAAACATTTGCTTGACCGGCCACAGCAGCAGTGCATTGCAAAATTATTTATTGACCACCAACTCTTTTTTTTCTCTCTCTCTCTTTATAAAATGCATAATCATTGCTCCCTGCATCTCCCTAGCCATTTCCTCCTCCATGAGCTTTTTTTGTGCCCTTTCGCTGTAAATCAGCACACAGACCATTTGATGGGCAAATACTTAATACAGCATACCATTTCCAGTCTTTTGTTATTACCTTATAACTTCTCGCTTACATTTGCGAGCAAGGCAAAGTTGTCATAAAGTGTGTATCATCCTCGCACTGATCCATCATGTAGTGTGAACACAGCAGCAACTGAATACTTCCCCAGGGAGACGTTCAATGTGAAAACAATGGCGACCGGACAACTTTGAAAATCTCGCAGTGTGAAATTGGCATTATAATGTACAGTCACAGCTAAATTTTTGCCGTAAGGTTACACAAGTTTTGCTTTGCATGTAAATACACCAACCTGCTTACTTTATGCTTACTATGTGCATATATTAATGTAATTATATACAGTGGTCCCTTGTTATTTGTGGAGTTATGTTCTAAAAATAGCCCACAATAGGCAAAATCAGCAAAGTAGTCAACTTAATTTTTTACAAAAATTCAAGATGTTTTAAAGCTGTTAAACCCCTCAATGCACACTTTTTACTTTTCTCAGACAGGCATTAACATTTTCACACCTTTCTCTCTTGTTCAAACACAAACTTTCATATAAAAATAAGTCCAGTATGTTCAGAACATAACGCGATGTCTGCAGAAGCTGTTTTTGGAGGAGACAAGCAGACATTATCACTGTGATTGCCCTGTCTCAGTCTCGCTTGTCACCAAGGTACAGTACATCAAACACAGACACGCACGAATGAACGTTATGAAAATTATAGTTTGTTGTACAGTTGGCGTTTCACTTCCATTATTTGATACGATTGCATTCATACCACAGGTGAACCAAACCAGAGTTTGCGCGAATCGTAGCCCAGACTACCTCTTTCAGGCGGACTCGGGTACAGTTCATGGGTGTGAACCAAATTTCAGGAGACACGTTCACACTAGCTAAACGTACCGTACTCTGACGTCAAACACACCCGGGTGCAGACCAAAAGTGCTAGTGTGAAAGCACCCTTAGAAACTCACTTAAAAAGTGTAACTCAGTGGTCCTCAACCATCGGGCTGGTACCGGTCCGTGGATCAATTGGTACCAGACTGCACAAGAAAAATCATTAATTATTTCCATTTTATTCATGATCTGAGTCTGAATGATCTTTTATTTTGAAAAATCTTTTATTTTGAAAAATCACTGTATTCTCTAGCTAACATCTCAGTCACTTGTGCGCCTAAATTTAACCCACAAGCAGCAAAATGAGTAAGAAACAGACATCTTAGGAAAATTTCTTTGCTAAAGGGAAAAGTTCCCAGTGAAGGACCCACGGACTGCCAAGGAATAGATCCGGGACACATTTGTCAACAAATCAGGTGAATCTACCATGTCCAGGAAGATCAACTGCTGGAGATCACAAATGACAGCAGCCTTTTAGAAGGGACTGTTCGCATATTGCGTTTTTTTTCATGAGTTCGCATGATGATGATGCGCTTGCACCTTCAAGACGCACCCAGTCAATGAATGCTGTGAGCACATCGCAAGTCATGTGACAAGAATCCACCCCAGCGCCACCTAGTCAAGCATTGACCAGTCAGTGGTGATCAAAAGTTTGGGGACCACTGGTATCAGATTATACGCAGGGATCAGAGAGTGAAATTCCATACATTTTAAGACCCTTTTTAAGACTCTTTCTAATACATTTTTAGACCTTATAACCACTTTTCAACCTTAAAAAAAATTATTTACTAAATATTAATCCAAAACTAAAACATTATTCATACACTGAAAAAAATCAATTTAATCTGGCTAATTCAACAGGTTGGTGACTATAGAACTGCAGAAAAAATGGTGTTGCCTTGGTTCAGGGGTGTCCAAACTCAGTCCCGCAGGGCCGCTGTCCTGCATAGTTTAGCTCCAACTTCCTTCAACACACCTGCCTGGAAGTTTCTAGTATACCTAGTAAGAGCTTGTTTAGCTGGTTCAGGTGTGTTTAATTGTAGTTGCAACTAAAATATGCAAGACACTGGCCCTCCAGGACTGAGTTTGGGCACCCCTGCCATGGTTGCTGCAGTGAACAAAGCATGATGTCAAATCTAGTAGGATTTCATTGATTTCATGAACTACACAGCATCCTGATATTTGCAGATCTAATTCAGGCAAACTTTAGCATACAACCATACACTGCATAATCAAAAATGCTATAAAATTTAATAGCATTGAAACTTTTTAATACTTTTTAAGGGGCTTAAATTTCTCTACATTGATTTATCAACATTTAATACTTTTTAAAACCCTGCGGACACCCTGGATATAAGCTACATTTTTAATTTTAAGAGTATGAGGTGGAATCATTTTCACATTGTAATGCTACTGTTGAGTAATTTAAAAAAGACTACTTTTTACTTAGCAGTAATTTGAACTTTACCTGCGCTCCATTTTGATACTCTTACTTGAGTATGATCTTTCAGTACTCTTTCCACCCCTGCCAACTTCTGACAACAGTGACGCTCTCAAAACCAATTCCAAAAATCCAAAAGTTGTATTTTTCCAACTGAAGCACATTCAGAGGAGGTTGGAAGTAAAACTTGATTTTAGTGGCGAGAGAATGTAAACTAAGTAAAGACGCAGGAGAAGGAGGAATGGAGGAGAATGAGATTAGCTGCTTGTGTGATACTGAACCTTCCTGTCTCTTTCTCTACACGAATCAAAGCGGAATCGAAGGAGTGGCGGATATAGGCAGAGGAAACGCAAGAAATACAATGAATTATTCAGACAGGTTTGCAAGCGGCTGACAGAAAGGCCGAAAAACTCTCAGGTGTGTTTCTGAACGATGCCATGCGGGAATCAACAAACCTCCTCTGGCGTGCCACAGTTTATGGAGCATCAAGGGGTAAATTGATTCCCACCACCGGTGTCACTGCACTGGCGGTTTGATATTTATGGTGGAAGAGAATGCTTGAGAGGGGAGAGAAAGAGGAGACAAGAATTGCAAAGAGGGGTTTGGTGAAAAAAAACAATCTCCTTTATCTGATGCTGTGACATTGAGGGGTGGGACAGTTTAAAAAAGTGAAGAGAGAATGGTGGAGATCTTATAAGAAGGTGTTGTGGAATAAGCAGACCTGTGACTTCCAGGTAATCTAAAGCATAAGGTTTTTAAGTTTCTTGAGTTCATGGTACATTTGGTATTTACATGGCTGGAAAACCGAACGCTTCACTAGCGAGAAAAATAGTTAAATAGACCATCTGCGCGATGATAAAGAATGAGCCTACTCCATTTGGCCTCTTTGCTTTCTCTTTACTTTAACTCTTACTTTACTCCTTTACTTTCATGGAGTAAAGTGCAAACAGTGGAAACTCACTATACTGAAGACATCCATTAGTCTAAAGTCTAAAATTAGCTGTTCTAGGTCTTAAATATTTTAAGATATTAAAATATAATAAAATAAAATAAAATATTTTATTTTTCCGATGTCCATGTAACGCTGATGCTCATTTAAATTCTTTTTTGTTGTTCTTGCTTGGTTTTTGTGGTGTTGTAGTTCTTTATTTCACTAGTCCAAATGCAAGTTGCGGAATTACAACTACAATTAACACCAACATGTTATAGCCAATCAGCTTTCTGTTATGGAACTCAGTAACTCAATACAGACATCTTTATTATCTGTGCATGCGTGATTTATAGGGAGAACCAGATGACCAATAATTCTTGGCTAGAAACAACAGCCATGGGAAAGGAGGAACATTTTTGGAAAAGTTTGGAAAAACCTGAGGTGGAGACCCAGGTGGTTTTAATATTATAGAATGTTTTTTCACCATTCATGGTTTTACACTGATATATATATATTATATATATATATTAAATTTTGAATTAAAAACAATTTACAAGTTACAAAATAAAATTATGTAACAAATTATGTCTGGAAAGGATTACAGTTTACAATATACTGATGCCCGAATTCTAGGCTTTAATGGTGTGGAATGTTGGACCATTATTGCCATTACTAGCCAAACAGTATAATGTCAATTGTTGAGTGGGCAAAATAAAGAATAAAAAACATCAGTGTTTTTAGTAATATATGTAAAGCAACCAATGTTCTGTTGCCATTAATATTTCACTTTAATTGGTGGATATGTCTAAGATATAAACAAAAGCAAGTGATGCATCAAAGTTTGATTTTTAAAAAATATTGAATGGTTATAAAAATAATTTTTAAAAATTAGTTTAAAAGTCTTCAATGATATTAATGATATGTAGTTCCCGAAACGTCCTACTTCTCTGTTTATCCGTTTGTTTTTACAGTGAGTTTCTTTTGACTGCCCCCTGTCATTTAAAAGAATATCTCAATGGCGAACTCATCAAGTATAAAAGCCTCATCCATTTTGTAAGGTGCGCGATGTGGAGCCAGGCGAAAGTATAAATCAGCCTTAAGATGTTTGTTTGTTTTTTCTGTAGTTCAATGGTGCATCTAACCTGTCTTTAGTACTGTTCAATTTGAATACATTTATTTTACCATAAATTTTGTGATTTTGCATTTTCTCTTTATGTGTATGCGTGTTTTTGATATTGTGATATAGGTCTTAAATTTATTATTTAATGGTCCTAAAAAGGTCTTAATAAGTCTTAAATATGACATGATATCTGCAGAAACCCAGTCTTATGTTTGTATGTGTATATCTTATCTGTAGGCTCTAGTTTCCACCCTGTTCCATTTATCCTTTTACAGTTTTCTTGTCTGAAGTATTTATTCTTTATCTTGTGAATTTTATACTGTAGCTTAATTGTTTAGTTTTCTTATTGGGTTTTATTTCCTTTCTGCTTTTATTTCAGTAAGTTACTTTTTTTTTCATCTTTGCTTTTTGTTTTTCCCTTTTTTATTTTTATTTATTTATTTTTTACTTTATTGGATTGTTTCTTAGTTTAGTGTCCCCAGCCTGTCTTTTTTTCTTTCTCTCTCTCTCTCTCTCTCTCTCTCTCTCTCTCTCTCTCTGTCCAGCCCTGCCCACTGTGAGTCTCTAGCTGCAGGTGACTTCTGTCAGGCATCTACAGGGGAGACCACACTCTCTTGGATCTTTGGTCAGCAGTGGCTCATCCAAGGCCTTCACCACCTCCTGCCTGCCCTGAGCATCCCTGCTCCATCTCCTGTCCTCCTGCTGTTCTGTTGCTGCTCACTACTGCTTTGCTGCTCACTACTCCATCTGTCTGTTGCATCCAAGACTCACCAGTGTTACCCTGTCCATTACACCATTGGACTGTGCTCAACTTAACCCCTCTTTTTCAAACACCCCCTGCACTCATTCTGCATTTGGGTCCTCCTTCCTCTAATCGTAACACTACATATTTAATTGTGTTTAAGTGCAAATATTTGTTTCAAAACAGTTTCTAAATTCAGTTCTAATTTCCAGCAAACAAATAAATGAACAATAATAATGAAGAGTGGTAAAAAAACGTATATACAAATGCATGTTCAATTCTTATGCCCCATATAGTGATGCATACTGTATATCTCCAAAACCTGATAGGTGGACAAATCTTAACTTGTTTTTATTAAAACAAATATGAAAATGCATATAATAAATATAATTGCTAATAATATTAATATTATACAAATTAGTTTGAATAAACTGAAAATTGCGCCTTAACACGCCTCCATTTCAGACCGGCTGTCACCAGCTCGGTCCCAGTCATTCCCCTCACTGGCCAGCAGAGGTCTCTCTCACCGGACTTTTAGCACTACATTCCCCAGAAGCCCCGTATCTGTCACTGATTGCGCTGCACCTGACTCTCATCACACACACACACATATAAGCAGTACACACGCTCACTTCATTGCGAAGTCTTGTTTGCCCAGTCAACATTACAGAGTGTTTCTACCTATATACGGTTTGATCTCCTGTTACTGACCCAGACTGCTCTTGACCTTGTTTTCCTTGCTACCTGCCCCGACCCTCTGCTTTCCTCTCCGTTACGCCGCCAGCCCTGATTTATGTCTGTTCCAACAAGTGTTTTCTACCTACCTATCGACTCCTTATGCCTGATCTTCATGTGAGTGTCTCTAACAGCACTTACACCAAGTATTACTGATTCAGCTGTGTTTAATAAACACTGCAGATGGATCCCTTTGTGTCAGCTACCTCGTTACACCAGCACACCCATGAGTCCACAAAGTGGTGCAAATAGATTTGCTATTTAAACAACGTGCACAAGAACGTGAAAATTACAGTTGTGCTGGTCTGAAAACAGCAACAAATCATGCCATGGACACCTTGTGCCTTGTTGCACTGGGTGTATGATAGAACCAACGCAATCTCACAGCAATTCGTAACATGTTGATTCTTTGGCAAATTCGTATGAATTTGTACGATCTAATTTGTACAAATTGGTATGATTTGCTCATGACTCAATAATGGTTGGGTTTATGGGTGGGTTGGGTGCCAAGCCTCCTTTTTAAAAACATACATTTTTGTACAACTGAACGCGTATGAATTAGCCACTAAACTGATAAAATGTAAAACAATTACGTCTCATGAGATCAGGCCGGATAGAACCCATGGACTTATAAAAAGTTGACAGAAAATATGATAATGCATTTACATGCAGAACAAAATATGTGTAACCTAAAATCTAGCTGTGAGAATGTTAATCAAGTGTCCAGCAGTTGGCAACATAAACCAAGCTAATGTAGCACTGATAATACCTGCAATTCGTGTGTTTGTGTTTAAAAACGTAACATTCTGTTATGCTATCAGTTAAGCTGCGGTCACACTGCACTTTTCCCCCCATAGACTTCCATTCAAATACACGCGAATGCGTCAGACTGGAAACGCAAGCCCGAGCGACAAATTTGGCAGTTCGATGCAATGGGAAATTCAAGCTTGATGAACTCTGACCAGCGCATCACATGATTGCGTGAGACCAATTAAAGGTCAAAACATGACCTCTCTGGACAGAAATCACAAACATGGAGCAATCGCTCGCTTTTTTAAATGTCTCATCAACTTGTTTAAACCCGCCCCTTTTCGAAGCGCCATGCAACAGAATTTCGCACGCACAAACTCTAGTGTGACCGCAGCATTATTCGTTAAGGCTATTTGCCATTTTCAGTCATCATACAGGAGGCATCCTTCATTGTCTTTAACGATTCCCTATTGCAGTGTTTTCCAAGCCTGTTTCTGGAGGCACACCAACTGTACATATTTTGGATGTCTCACTTATCTGACCCGTTTATTTCAGTTTTGGAGTCTCTTCTAATGTTCTGTTGAGTTGATTCAGGTGTGTTTGATTAGGAAGAGGTTGAAAATGTGTACTGTTAGTGTGCCTTCTGGAACAGGGTTGGGAAATACTGCCCTATTGTACATTTTTAATGTATCTGCACTATACATGCTTGCAGCATTTTACCATCATTACTTTTTCTTAGTGCAATTTAATTGAGAATCGTTGAACTGGATATTCAACTTCAAGCCAATCGCAAATACAGAACATCCGGAAAGTATTCATAGCTCTTTTTCTACATTTTTTTTGTTACAGCATTATTCCAAAATGGATTAAATTCATTTATTTCCTCAAAATTCTACAAATAATACCCCATAATGACAATGTAAAAATATATATATTTTTAAATTGTTGCAAATTTATTTAAAGAAAAAAAAAAAAAAAATCACATGTACATAAATATTCACAGCCTTTGCTCAATACTTGTTGATGCACATTTGTATTTTTGAATATGATGCCACAGTCTTGGCACACTTGCCTTTGGGAATCCTCTTTGCAGTACCTCTCAAGCTCTATGAGGTTGGATGAGAAGTGACTGTGTACAGCCATTTTCAATAGGATTTAAGTCTGGGCTCTGGCTGGGCCACTCAAGGACATTCACCGAGTTGTTGTGAAGCCACTCTGTTGATATTTTGGTGGTGTGGTTTGGGTCATTGTTCTGCTGGAAGATGAACCGTCACCCTAGTCTGAGGTCAAGAGCATTCTGAAGCAGGTTTTCATTCAGGATGTCCCTGTACATTGCTGCATTAATCTTTCCCTCTATCCTGACTAGTCTTTCAGTTTTTGCTGCTGAAAAACATCCCCACAGCATGATGCTGCCACCACCATGCTTCATTGTAGGGATGGTATTAGCCTGGTGATGAGTGGTGCCTGGTTTTCCCCAAACATAACGCCTGGCATTCACTCCAAAGAGTTCAATTTTAGTCTCATGAGACCAGAGAATTATATTTATTATGGTCTGAGAGTCCTTCAGATGACAAATTCCAGGTGCGGCGTGTCTTCTGTCTGACCACTCTACCATACAGGCCTGATTGGTGGATCGCTGCACAGATGATTGTCCTTCTCCCACAATCTTCCACGGCTTAGATGGCCGGCCAGCTCTAGGAAAAGTCCTGGTGGATTCAAACATCTTCCACTTACGGGTGATGGAGGCCACTATGCTCATTGGAACTTTCAGAGAATCAAAAAATTTTCTATAACCTTCCCCAGCCCTGTGCCTCGAGACAATCCTGTCTCTGAGGCACAAGGCTCTACAATTCCTTTGTATTCATTCTTGGTTTGTGCTTTGACATGCACTGTCAACCCTGGGACCCTATATAGACAGGTGTATGCATTTTCAAATCATGTCCAATCAACTGAATTTACCACAGCTGAACTCCAATTAAGCTGCTGAAACATCTCAAGAATGATCAGTGGAAACAGAATGTACCTGAGCTCAATTTGGAGCTTCAAGGCAAAGGCTGTGAATACTTCTGTACATGTGATTTTTCAGGTTTTTTATTTTTAATAAATTGGCAACAATTTAAAAAAAAAAAATCTTTTTGGGGTATTCTGTGTAAAATTTTGAGGAAATATATGAATTTAATAAATTTTAGAATAAGGCTGTAACATAAAAAAATGAGTAAAAAGTGAAGCGCTATGAATACTTTCAACATAACGCTACGGTTACTAAAGTAACCCTTCGTTCCCCGAGGGGGGGAACGGAAATGCTATGTGGAAACTTCCACTATGGGGATTTCGTCAGAATCCAATCATCTGAAAGAGTATAAAAACGGGCCAATGAAATGCCAATGAGTTGGCAGCGTCAGCGTGCACAGCTGGCGTCAATGACAATCAGTCATGCTATAAAGACGCAGCCAGTGCCATGCTCGACATCCTTTTCTAGCTGAAGAGACTTTCACGCTCAACAGCTAAGGGACAATCGTTGTGGCGAAGGAACATAGCATTTCCGTTCCCCCCCTCGGGGAACGAATGGTTACTTTAGTAACCGTAGCGTTCCCCTTCGGATGGGGAACTCCAATGCTATGTGGAAACTTCCACTATGGGGAAATCTATGGAAAACGCCACAACGAAAGAACCTTACTGCGTCCCTGGCGAAGGGTGTGCCACGCAGTAGAGCGAGCGCACCTACAACGCCCCGAGACACAGTCTTCCAACGTGTCCCCTGGCCCTCACTTACCTGTTCAGAACAGTTATGTTTTTCGGGGAGTCGCAATAACCCAGTAAAATAGGTTTTGATACGACAGTACGTTGGGAAAGCGTTCAGTCCTGATAGGGAGGACGCTGCGGAGCTCACCTGTTACCCAGAGGGGAGACCTGGTGACAACCTATGGACTAGCCCAGAGATGGGGAGTCCTTGCATAAGGATGGTTAGCGGGGAGGGAAGACACGAGCCTGCCCTAGAAGGGGGGACTATACCGTGGCTGAGTGAACGTATGGGATGGCCAGCGGGGATCACACATAGCAGGCACCTATACCCAGAACGCAGGCTGACCAGCGGGCATGCCGACAACGTAACGGGCCAACACCTGACTCCTCCGCTGAGTCAGGTGCTGGGGGCCTCGGAGGAACTCTGCAGGGTTCGCCAAAGAAATGGGGAACTAAACTGACAAAGCTGAAAAAGCACACGTATCTCCGGGTTAGGGAAAGTGGCGCAGCAAGCGTGTTTCGACACCTCAACCGAATCGTTTCCTCAATCACCAAGGGTTGCCTAATACCCTTGAGGAAACCGGCTCCACTCGCAGATTGTAACCTTGCAAATGTATTGGGTGTCACCCAACCCGTAGCTCTACAAATGTCTGTCAGAGAGGCGCCGCGTGCTAACGCACAGGAGGATGCGATGCTCCGTAGTGGAGTGCGCTCTCACCCCCGGGGGACACGGCTCACCCTGGCCCAAAGGCGAGGGAGATGGCATCCACTATCCCGTGGGCCAACCTCTGTTTAGATACGGCACTTCCCATCTGCCGACCACTGTAATGGACAAAGAGCTGGTCAGAGGATCTAAGGCTCTGAGTGTGGTCCACATATATTCGCAAAGCGCGAACAGGACACAACAATGAAAGGGCTGGGTCTGCCTCCTCCACGGGCAGCGCTTGCAGGCTCACTACCTGATTCTTAAACGGCGTGGTAGGAACCTTGGGCACATAGCCGGGCCGGGGTCTCAGGACAACGTGAGAGTAGGCCGGCCCGAATTCTAGGCACCAGTCACTGACCGAAAATGCCTCCAGGTACCTAATCCTCTTAACCGATGCCAACACGACCAGCAGAGCTGTCTTCAAGGACAGAAATCTCAAGGATACTGAGTCGAGTGGTTCGAAGGGATCCCCACGTAGGCTCGTAGCACTACCGCGAGATCTCAAGAGGGTATGAGAGGGGGGCGGGGTGGAAACATCCGCCTAGCACCTCTGAGGAGCTGGATGATGAGGTTATGCCTCCCCACGGTGCCGCCATCCACGCACCATGATGAGCGGAGATGGTGGCCACGTAAACCCTCAGTGTGGAGCGCGACAGCCTTCGCTCCACCTGTCCTGAAGGAAAGAAAGCACAACACTGATCTGGCAAGATCGGGGGTCTTCTCGGCGAGAAGCGCACCACTCAGTGAATGGACTCCACTCCAGGGCGTAGGCATGCCTCGTAGAGGGTGCACTAGCCTGAGTGATGGTATTAACCACCGCCACCGGTAGGTTACCTAAGTCTTCCTCGTCGCGTCTTATGGACCCCACGTGGAGGTTCCACAGAACTAAGCGAGGGTGCCAGATGGTGCCCTGTCCCTGAGAGAGTAGGTCCTCTCTCAAAGGGACTCGCCAGGGGGGGCGTTGCGAGGAGGGAGAGTTCTGATATCCAGGTCCGGTTGGGCCAGGGGCGCAACTAGCAAGACCTGCCCCTCGTCCTCCCTGACCTTGCACAGAAACTGCGCGAGTAGGCTCACTGGGGGGAGTGCATACTTACGCATGACTCGGGGTGGAGTCGCCATTCTCCCGGGGAAGGAGCTGCCGTGAGAGCCTGTTGGCCGCACGGTTGAGCCCATCCGGGGTGTGAATAGCAAGCAGCGACTTCAGCCGCGTATGACTCCAGAGGAGCAGACGGCGAGCGAGCTGAGACATGCAGCGGGAGCGTATACCCCCCATCCGGATGGAATACGCTACCGCGGCCATGCTGTCCGTCCTGACCAGCACGTGTTGCCCCCTCAGCACCGGTAAAAAGCGGCGCAGAGCGAGAAACACTGCCAACAGCTCTAGGCAGTTGATATGCCAATGCAGCTGGGTTCCCCTCCACAGGTCCGCAGCAGCATGCCCGCTACACACGGCCCCCCCACCCCATACTGGAGGCATCTGCCGAAACGACAGCCTGCCTGGACGCCTGACCTAGGGGCACACTGGCCTGTAGGAAGGAGGGGTCCTTTCCAGGGGGTGCGGTGACACAGCGCAGTGACAGTCACTCGGTGTGGGCCTGCGTGCCATGCGCGTCTGGGGACCCGATCGTGAAGCCAATGCTGTAGTGGTCTCATATGGAGCAATCCGAGCGGCGTGGCCGCGGCTACGGATGCCATATGCCCCAGGAGCCTCTGAAATAATTTCAGGAGGACCACTTTTTTTCCTGTCGAACTCTCTCAGACAGTTCAGCATTACCTCGGCGCGCTCTCGTGAGAGGCGCGCCTCCATAGTGATCGAGTCCAGCTCCAACCCGAGAAAGGAGATGCTCTGCACGGGGGCGAGCTTGCTCTTTTCTCGGTTGACCTGAAACCACCACCGGGCGGAGGTGCCGGAGCACCTTGTCTCTGTGCATAATCAATTGCTCCCGAGAGTGGGCTAAAAATCAGCCAGTCATCGAAATAATTGAGCGTGCGGATGCCGGCGAGCCGAAGGGGCGCGAGGGCACCCCCCGCGAGCTTGGTGAAAACTCGCGGAGATAGAGAGAGCCCGAAGGGGAGGACCTTGTATTGCCACGCTCGACCTTCAAACGCAAACCGCAGAAACTGCCGGTGGCGTGGAAGTGTGGAGATATGAAAATACGCAACCTTCAGATCTATTGCTGCAAACCAATCCTGAGGACGAACGCATCGCGTGATGCGCATCTGCGTAAGCATTCCGAAGCGCAGCCTGTGAAGGCAGCGGTTCAAAATGTGCAGATATAGGATTAGCCATAGCCCACCGCTTTTTTTTTTTTTTTTTTTTTTGGGGCACGATGAAGTGCGGGCTGTAAAACCCGCGCTCCATCTCGGCTGGAGGGCCGGCTCGATTGCATCCTTCGCCAGGAGGACAGCAATCTCCTCTCGCAAGACAGGGGCGGACGCAGGACTGACCCTGGTCGCCCGTGAACCTGGGAGGCCGTTTCGCGAACTGAATCGCATAGCCGAGTCTGGTCGTATGGATGAGCCATTGCGATGGGCTGGCCCGCGCTAACCAGGCAGGCAGAGCCCCCGCAATGGTCCCACCCGCACGATCGCTGACGTGCCAGCGGCGGGGCAGCGTGGAGTGAGTGGGCTCATCCGAGGAGCGCTGGGGTCCCACAGGAGAGCAGGAGAGGAGATGTTCTCGTCTCGCACTCAAACTCCAGGAGAGGGGCTGGGAGTGGAGAGAAAGGAGACCGTTCTCTCGTGCTCCATGAGCCATTGGCGAAATGCACCGATCCTGCGAGCTGGAAGGCAAAGCGTCCCAGACTGGCAGTGTTCGGGCTGTCACATCCGGAGGAGGGGAAAAGTGCTCTTTCACTGAGGATTTTGATGGCGTTTTTTTTTTTTTTTTTTTACGCCTTTAAATAACGTGCCCCGCCCTCCAGCGGGGAAAGAGCAAATTCCCTCCTCCCCTGATGGCCCGCCTCAGGGACGCTTCGCGGTCCGTTTTACCGAACTTAGCGGCGCCCTGGGCGGGGGACGCTGGTTGCCGGCGCGATGCTCGGCGCAGCCGCGTGGCCGGAGGCGCAGGCGGGGGCGGCGAAGCAAAGCTGCAGGCGGGCGTCCTCGGCGAAAAAGCAGTGGATGTGGATGGCTCGGCGGGGGGGGAGCGGTCATACAATCCCGCCGATAGAGACCTCGCCCATCGCCTCCGACTGCTCTATCACCGAATTCACCGCCAGTGTCGCCGAACAGGCCAGCCTGGGATATGGGTGAGTTAAGAAAGCGAACTTTGTCAACGTCACGCACATCACCAGGTTTAGCCTGAGGTGGCATTCCTGGATCACGGATGTGATCATCGTCCTTCCCAGGGCACACACAGCCGACTTTTTTTTTTTTTTTTTTTGTAAGAGCATAGTCGGTTGCGGTGCGGAGCGCATGCTCAGTCCTGGGTCAGAACCATCCTCGCGCAGCCGGGCCAGCGCCTGCGCATGGTAGCGCTGGTAGGTGGCCATAGCGTGCATGGTGAGGGGGAAGGCGCACGCAGCACACTGCGTGAGCCTACTGTGCCCATCCAGGAAGAAGGGGATGGGGAGGCTTAGAAGGTCTCGCCTTCATCCTCCACATCACACCCCTCTAATCGGTCCGGCCGCGGAGCTGGGGGATAAACCATCTCCAGAGCCACTTCCGGGAAGAAGGGGACGGGAGGCTTTGAAGGTCTTGCCTCCTTATATCCTCCACATACACCCATCTAGTCGGTCCGGCCGCGGGGCTGGGGGATAAACCAAGCACGAAGCACGGCCATCACGTCTGCTTTTTAGATGCTAACGCCGCGCTCTCCACCCCGGAGGGAGGGAGCGAGCGGGCTCGCATCCTCATCAGACAATGACAGCCCATCCTCCGATGCAGCGATGGACATCTGACCCCCGGTGTCATCAGGTGAGAGAGCGACCATCCAAGGACGGAGCGCTTCTCTTCACCTGAAGCTTGGATGGAGCGCGTGGAGGAGCGAGAGGTCCGCGGCCCGGGGGCGGCGAATTTACTCTCACTGAAACCCTCAGATCTGCCCGAGTGCCAACCGCAGTGCGGGGGACAACTGGGGTGGGTGGCTCTTTTGCAAGAGCGAGCCGCGATCTTAACTGCGCAACAGACATGACATCAGTGATGGCATGCACTGCCCGCGAGCACCGCGTTAACATGCTGGACCCCCAGACATGAAACGCTGTGCTCGTGCCCATCATCCGGGGATAGGAAACCACCGCATCCAGAAACGCACGGTCGGAGTGACGTCTTGAAAAAGACGCACTGCACGACCGTGTTGCTCTTTTAGGAAAGCTTTTTTCCTATATACAAACCGCTCTTGGAGGACCGGACCCAAAGGACGCCAGGCAAGGGAGAAATACCCAGCTCGACCATCTGCCACTGCGTATACGCGCTCTGGACCGGGAGAAGCTGCTTCTCGATCTCTCTCTGTAGACACAGGTTGGAGATACCCTCAAAGACTCTCTCAGAAGCTTCGTGAAAGGCTCTGAAAGCGAAAGGATGTCGAGCATGGCACTGGCTGCGTCTTTATAGCATGACTGATTGTCATTGACGCCAGCTGTGCACGCTGACGCTGCCAACTCATTGGCATTTCATTGGCCCGTTTTTATACTCTTTCAGATGATTGGATTCTGACGAAATCCCCATAGTGGAAGTTTCCACATAGCATTGGAGTTCCCCATCTGAAGGGGAACTGTAGTTACTGCAATGCAACCATAAAACTTTACTCAAATAAAACTATTGTTTAAACTAATCAGTATAGTTACATAGTACTTGCTGAGATAAACCACTCAATTACAGTTATTTTAGTTTTTGTAATTTGTTCATTTACACCACTTAAAATACTGAAGTATCACTTTTCACGTAAGATGTTCATTTATGTTGAATTGAGAAAATCACACAAACATAACTGAACTTGTATTTATGTAAAGAACAAGCCATTTGATGCTCTTTATTTACTATATTTGCACTATATTTATACCTTTTTTCACACATTTGGGCACAGTACACACACATATACTGTATATTAGCCTCTGCAAATCCTCACATGTATAATTTAATGTATAAACATTATTAACTCAAATCAAAACATTGTTTACTTGTTGACTCATCAGTTTTGATACATCAGGCATGCACTCACCTGCATATCTTAATAATTTATTAATTAATATTACAATGTAATGACCAAAGAAAATCAACAAGCATAAAACTGGTTTGATATAAGGATCTTGAAACCTAAGTAGCACAGAAGGGTGTGCAGGGCTGTACCAAAGCACGTCTGCACAGGATGCCAAATTCAGAACAGTAGAAGGTGAAGCTTTAGCTCTTGAATCTTAATTAGCTTACATGACTGGACGGTTTAGGAAGATTACCTAGCAATGTCAGTGCAAAGTAATTACTATTCATGAGCTCAGGTTTCACCATATAGTAACGTTACAACCCAGCCATATTCTTCCCCCCACACTTTAAAAGTCATTCTGCTGCCAAGGTTGTAAAGCAGTAAGTTATTTTCCTCTGCCAATGCTCAGATATCTCATTCGTGTTCACAGGGCTTCACACACATACTAGAACAGCACCATTACAAAAATAAAATAAAACAAAACCAATCAATAAATTTCTGATAACAGTTGCAACTCTAATTTAAAAGGAAGCAAAAAGTCATAATAATAAAACTAAATTAATAAACAATTGAATCCACGTTTGATGTGCTTGTTTTTAGGGATACACAATTTTGGATTCAAAATTAAAATCACACTGTGAGTTGAGTGAATTGTTACATTCCTAGTCAGGGAGTGTTTATTGTGAACTTAGTCACATTGTTAACATTGATGATAGTAATGCGCTAACACAACATTGCAGATTACATTGGAATCTGAATTAATCCTTTCCATTTAATGGCGCATCGCGTAATATTGACACTCAGTGGTTGAAATAAGTATTGCACTCCAAATCCTAAAAACTCTTTCATTCTGCCCCTCCTTTGGCAACTCCACTCAAATGCAGGTTGTCAGATTGACAAAACCAACACGATCAAGTGTGCCTGACAATCAAATGTACATTATAATTACCTACAACACATGATGCAGTTTTACTTTAGATAAAATTTTAATTTCTCACATAAACTAACTGACAGTGATTGCCTCAGGTACTGATTATGGGCTTTTTTCAGTGTTAAATATATGCTACCAGTGTGAGTGTGAATATCATTTTACATGACATTTATTACAGATGGATACATGACAAATAGTTTTTCTCAGATCTTTACATATTTGAAAATGAATGTTAGAACTGTGACTGTGCAAACCAACAAACATCACTGACTTAGCATGTACTGTACTTTTATTAATGTTAAAAAGGTTTCATTTGTAGTAATTAGATTAACATTCTTATTATAACGTTTAAGTGCAGATATTGCACTATTCTATGCTTCTTAATGGCTGTTCTCAAATGAAATACAGTTTTTTTTTCTACCAAGGCATCCTGAAGTGCTGAAATATAAAGTAATTGGTGTAAACTGGCAGTGGGCAGGTTATAGAGACCAAAACAAGGTCAGATATTCTGACACAGAACGCATGATTTCAAATGAGATTAACTGATTTTAACTGGTTTTTCAGATACACAAGTATGTTCACTAAACATGATCCTTAAAAAGCTGCAAGCATATTATGACATTTTTGTGCTTTAGGAGGGCCAAAAACTTACAAACAGCACCTTTAATAACTGGGCATTAACTGAATTATCATGAAATTGCATTGCTAATTTGTTTGTTTTGTTATTGTTTGCTTAATTGGCATCTATGCACATGTTAGTCTGTCTGTTTCTCCATATTCTGAGGTTCATATAATCTTGGATCTGGTCTGTATCCAAAACGGATGGTTTTTGTGGTCATCGATGATTCTAGTGCACAAGAATGATTCCTCATACCATTGGCTAGTCTGAAACACCCACCCTTCTTGGACCTGCACCTCCTCTGCAAAAATGCTCATCATTCTCAAGCCCTCCAATGTCTTAGACTACAGCTCTGTCGCTTTATGTTTGGCCAGAGCCTGGTTTTTCAAAAGGTACTCTCCACTTCTGTAAGTGTATGGAGTTTTGGTGCCTGTGTCTTGCTTTTTCTTTTGCTCTTGAGTGGATTGTCTTTCAACAGTGATGCTTGCTGCAATGTTTCTACAATTTGAAATAGTGTTATGTTTTTTTATTCTTGTTTTCTTTATTTACGTTTAGGTGCTTTGACACAATTTACATTCAAAAATCTACATCGACTACATCTAAATCTACATTCATCTACATTCTATAGATAATACTATATTTCTACTACTGCCATTAATTAATAATATTATTCATTCATTTTCTTTTCGGCTTAGTCCCTTTATTAATCAGGGGTCGCCACAGTGAAATGAACCGCCAACTTATCCAGCATATGTTTTACGCAGCAGATGCCCTTCCAGCTGCAACCCATCACTGGAAAACATCCATACATTCTCATTCACACACTTACACTACAGTCAATTTTAACATACCCAATTCACCTATACCACATGTCTTTGGACTTGTGGGGGAAACTGGAGCACCTGGAGGAAACCCATGCGAACACAGGGAGAACATGTAAACTCCACACAGAAACGCCAACTGACCCAGCTGAGGCTCAAACAGTGACCTCCTTGCTGTAAGGCGATCGTGCTACCCACTATGCCTCCGCGTTGTCTTAATAATAATAATAATATTAATATTATTATTAATAATAATAATAATTGTGGGTGCAATCTATAGGCATATTTTTAATACAGTACAAACTGTACTTTCTAACTGTCACCCTTCACTAGACCTACAACCAACCCTACGCCTAAAACTTACCATAACCTAACCCTAAACCTTAACCCTAACCTATTTTTAAAATGTTTTATATAAACAATAATTTACAACCCTTTTGAAAAATTGGAACATTGGCAATGTCCTCATAAGTCACCTTCTTGTCACTTTTGTCCTTTAGGAGTGCTAAATTTAGATTTTAACCTGAATACTAGTATCTTGAAAAAAATATCTAGTAGGCTAAAATATTATGTACTGTCATCATGGCAAAGATAAAATAAATCAATTGTTAGAAATTAGTTATTAAAACTATTACAGTGCATCTGGAGAGTTGCCATTTTTCCCACATTTTTATGTTACAGCCTTATTCCAAAATGATTAAATTAATATATTTCCTCAAAATTCTACA
The DNA here is from genome assembly GCF_903798145.1 of Danio aesculapii. Taxonomy (NCBI): domain Eukaryota; kingdom Metazoa; phylum Chordata; class Actinopteri; order Cypriniformes; family Danionidae; genus Danio; species Danio aesculapii. The sequence goes on from NC_079455.1 coordinate 7,894,796, forward strand.
CACAATACCCCATAATGACAATGTGAAAAAAGTTTTTTTGAAATTGTTGCAAATTTATTAAAAATAAAAAATCTGAAAAATCACATGTACAGAAGTATTCACAGCCTTTGTCGTGTCCTTACAGAAGGACAACCATCTGTGCAGCAATCCACCAATGAGGGCTGTATGGTAGAGAGGCCAGGCGGAAGCCTCTGCGCCCCTGGAATTTGCCAAAAGGCATTTAAAGGACTCGCAGACCATAAGAAACAAAATTCTCTGGTCTGATGAGACTAAAACTGAACTCTTTGGAGTGAATGCCAGGCATTACGTTTGGAGAAAACCAGGCACCACCCATCACCAGGCTAATACCAACCCTACAGTGAAGCATGGTGGTGGCAGCATCGTGCTGTGGGGATGTTTTTCAGCAGCAGGAACTGGAAGACTAGTCAGGATAGAGGGAAAGATGAATGCAGCAATGTACAGAGACATCCTGAATGAAAACCTGCTTCAGAGTGCTCTTGACCTCAGACTGGGGCGATGGTTCATCTTCCAGCAAAACGATGACCCAAAGCACACTGCCAAAATATCAATAGAGTGGCTTCACAACAACTCGGTGAATGTTCGTGAGTACCCCAGCCAGAGCCCAGACCTAAATCCTATTGAACATCTCTGGAGAGATCTGAAAATGGCTGTGCATCGTTGCTTTTCATCCAACCTGATAGAGCTTGAGAGGTACTGCAAAGAGGAATGGGCAAAAATTCCCAAAGACAGGTGTGCCAAGCTTGTGGCATCATATTCAAAAATACATGAGGCTGTAATTGCCGTCAATGGTGCATCAACAACGTATAGAGTAAAGGCTGTGAATACTTATGTATATGTGATTTTTTTCATGGTTTTTGTTTTTAATAAATTTGCAACAATTAAAAAAAAAAAATCATCATCATTATGGGGTATTGTGTGTAGAATTTTGAGGAAATAAATTAATTTAATCCATTTTGGAATAATGCTGTAACATAAAAAAATGTAGAAAAAGTGAAGCGCTAGGAATACTTTCGGGATGCACTGTATATTTAGATATGTGTTGCAAAAATCATCCGTTCAACAGAAACTAGAAAAAATATACAGGAAGGCTAATAATTCTGAAACTGTTTGTGTGAGAAAATATACAGTACTTAAAATACAACACCAAGCTTGACATACTGCAACTATATTGATAATTTTTTTAATCTGCATTTTAAACTTCCAAAAATCTTTTCTTTCCAGAGTCTGGAACTCTACGGCAAATAATTGATAACTACATCTGTCCATATCTGAAAGAATATGGATGTGCAAAACCATAACACCTTTGTCAAAGGACTGAAAGCCTGTGATTCTGTCTGGAACCGGCACTCATTTGTATTATAGTCACACAAGACTCCACAATAACTTGATATGCACGCATTGTTGCCATTGACCCAGAGCACGCCAGCTCTCAGCGAGGTTTGTGGAGCACAGCGACCTCTCCATAGAACACGACGCACCATAAAATGCATCTTTTGTTTAGAAATTGGCATGAATCATAGAAGTCAGAGACAAGAGGGCGAACAATTACACTGAAGCGCTAGTGGTTTGCATTCCACTCGCTTTTTACCTGATGAGAGAACTAATAAAAGAGTGGAATTGCTCATATACTGGAGGCTACTGGAACAACCTGTACACCAATGTTTCGTTCTGAGGGAAATTTATTCACTGAGTAAATAAGCAAGGTTAATTGGTGTCCAAATCAATTAGGGGGTTTTCATTGTAACTGCATTACGTAGGCAGACACAATAAGCCAGCGATGAAAATTTTTCAAAACACACCACCTTTGCAATGCAAATTATGCATGCGTTTTAATGCTGTCTGTTGGTATTTTATCTCTTAACACTGGCTAATTTGTCTCTATGTAAAAAAAAGACTTACATTTAATTAAATATTTCAGGCAGCATCAGTCAAAAACAAGTGTAGACGATACTACAGGTTCAAATGTGTACAAACTATAAGAGTTGATTTGCATGTATGGCAAAGGAGAGATGGTGCCTGTCATGAAATATGCATTCAAGCAGAAACATATCTAAGCTGACATGAAAAATGCGAAGCTAGGTGTCAGTGTTTCCATGGGAATGAATTGGGTCTGAATCCCGTTCAGATTAAGAATCAGCATTTAAATGTGCCAAAGGATTACAACATTTAATTCCGTGCCAATCCACCCTCGGTTTAATCTAATGTTGAATAGCTTGTGATCATAAATAATACATGGTCGTAGGTTAATATCACTTTCCTCATCCTATGATTTTATGCACACTGCAGAAGAGAAGTTATTAAGCTGAAAAAAAGATTTACGTAAAGCTTTTCATCTATAGGTTCATTGGAAAAATGTACATCTGTACCTGTATTTTTGCAAACTTTAAAAAGAAACTAACAAAAAAAAAAACAATATAATTTAAATCACTGTAGTTTTCAGTTGAAATCAAAACTGCTGGTAGTAAAACCCCAACAGTTCCTTCCACAGTACTACAGTATGTATTATGAATTCAGAAATAAGTTTACCATAGCCACAGCCTTATCACCATGTAGCCCAAGATTCGTTTCTCACTGAAGCTAAGCAGGGCTGAGCCTGGACAGTACCTGGATGGGAGACCACATGGGAAAACTAGGTTGCTGTTGAAAGTGGTGTTACTGAGGCCAGCAGGGGGTGCTCAACCTGTGGTCTGTGTGACTCATAATGCTCCAGTATAGTAAAGGGGACACTATAGACTGATTTCATACAGCCACCATTTAAATAGCAAAATCGAGGCTGTGGTGGAAGTATCACCTGAGTCGTGTTGTGTACCTGACTGGATATCTTATCAGCGAAGAGAAAGCAACACAAAATTATAATTTCACCGCCTTCCAAGTGACCCGAATGTCCGTTCTGAATGGAAAGTGGAAAAAAATAGGGATATCAGATCTCATTTTCAGCTAAGTTAAGGGAAATGGCAATAGTTAGCTAACATTATCTTTGACACCACCAACTAGCCTTCTTCCCTCCCCCTCCCCTTCACTTTCGTCGGCGACTCCCCCCAGGCCCGCTCTTCACCCCGCGACAATCCCCCCTTTTTTTGAAAGGTTGTCAGATGGCCAATGGACAACACTATTACAGCCAACAGGAGGGTGTGCTACAGATGACTGCATTGTTTTAACGTTCACCGTGTTACATAGGCTGAAGCAGGAAAGCCCCCATGGTGTTTACCTAGTGCCATGAACTGAAGCCTAGGAGGACACTCTTAAAGAGATTGTGATTTTGTTTGATGCCTAATATGCTTTTAATTGTTTAAATTTAAACCATATCGGACCAGCGACTTTCTTGCTGTGAGGCAATCGTGCTGCTGTAAGAATGTGTTTTAACCACAGCAGTTCGAACTGTAGTTCTGCCGAGGGACTAAAAAGTTATCAGTATTGATGGTAAAAAAACTGTACATTCTAGTCAAACCATTCTTCTGCAATCTTATACCAAAAAACAGAAATAAGGGCAGTATTAATAGCTATGAATGTGGGAGAGCATTGATATGTGATTTGTATTGTATTGCAATATGGAATTAAGTGTGATGTTAAATCAAAAGTAATTCACAAATACTTGAAAATAAGATGATTTAACGACAATAATTTTCTATGGTTACAACTGAATTAAGTACAAAATAACTGTATAAAATGATAAAACATATTATATAAACTATACCCAGCTTAAATGTAAAACTAAAGTTACCAGAGGTAGAAGGAGAGACAGGGGAGGGAGAGAGAGACAAAGAGAGCATGCCCAGAAGTTTGATTGAAGTGGAGTCAGAGAAGATAGACTCCAGAGGAGGAGAGGAGCAGAGCAGGGAAGTGCAGACACAGAAAAGAGACCAGAGCAGAGTTTACCACCTATTCAAACTGACCAATAAACATGTGACCACATCGTAAAAAAAAATGAATTTGTTTATATGTCTTTGTTTATGTCTTTTCCACAAAAGAAGGCTCACACAAATTCCAAAGCCAGATCAGGGCCTGGTATGTGGACTTTGTGGGTTTTACGATGTCGTCATATGTTGATTGTCAGTTTGAATGTCTCAGTATTTGGGCTTTGGTCACATGGTCAAGAAAGATACATAATAGGTGGTAAACTCTACTCTGTCTTTTTTCCTGGCCTGTCTTTTCCTGGTCTGCTTCTCTCCCGCTCTGCTCCTCTCCTCCTCTGGAGTCTATCTTCTCTGCCTCTTTGAGGCCTACTTGCTCTCTTTGTCTCTCCCGCCCCCTGTCTCTCCTTCTACCTCTGGTAACTTTTAATTTTACATTTAAGCTGGGTACAATTTATATCATATGTTTTATCATTTCATATTTTATCATTTTATACAGTTATTTTGTAATTGATTCAGTTGTAACCATAGATAATTATTGTCATTACGATATTTTCATTTTCAAGTATTTGTGAATTACTTTTGATTTACCATCAACACTTAATTGTTGCATATTGTAATACAATACAATCACATATTAACGCTCTCCCACATTTTAAGCTATTAATACTGCACTTGTTTTTTTTGTTTTTGGTATAAGATTGCAGAAGAATGGTTTGACTAGAAATGTACAGTTTTTTTACCATTATACTGACAACTTTGTAGTCACTCGGCAAAACTACAGTTCGAACCGCTGTGGTTAAAACCCATTTGTACACTACCCACTGCGCCACAGTGAGGCCCATTATTATTATTATTATTTTTTTATGGTTGCACAATGGTTCGAGCCTCGGCTGGGTCAGTTGGCATTTCTGTGTGGAGTTGCATGTTCTCCCCGTGTTTGTGTAGGTTTCCTCCGGGTGGTCCGGTTTCCCCCATAAGTCCAAAGACATGTGGTATAGGTGAATTGGGTAGGTTAAATTGACCGTAGTGTATGTGTGTGAATAAGTGTGTATGGATGTTTCCCAGTGATGGGTTGCAGCTGGAAGGGCATCTGCTGCGTAAAACATATGCTGGATAAGTTGCTGCATATTAATAATAATTCCAGATTAATAAAGGGACTAAGCCGAAAAGAAAATGAATGAATGAATGAATATTATTATTATTGATAGTTTACATATATTATAGTTTGTACACCATCAATCAATTATATATTTTAGAGGTCATTTATTTAGGAACAAATTCTGCTTATTCGTTCTTTGCTGTCTAGTAAAGCATTTTGTATAGATAAGAAGTTGCACCCTCTTGGACTCAGCTTAACAATGCGGGTAGCCTATTTCGCTTGGATCACAGGTGATAGCCGTATCCCTGCTGTAGCCTGTGTGTACCCTCAGATGGTTATCGATGGAATTGCCTCTCGGCCTGCTGGAGGCTCCATCTTGAGATCTGATCATGTTCTTCAAAGTCAGAGAAGCTACCTTTAGATCATCTATCACAGGAGCATGAGATTCCTTGGGAGCGCAAGTAGAAATGGAGAGAATGTGAACACAGATAGAGTTTGAGAAAATAAGAGGAGAATGGGGACGTTTTGGAGATTTTTGTAACTAAAGAGCTATTCGTAAAATAAATTGAGGAACATTTACTTTTGGTTGGTCCGTTATAGTAAATAGTACAGTTGTAGTAAATTGTTGTTTTTATATTGTGCAAAACATTCCCAGTACTGGGTTACAGTTGGAAGGGCATCCGCTGTGTACACATATGCTGGATAAGTTGGTGGTTTATTCCGCTGTGGCAACCCTTGATGAATAAAGGGACTAAGCCGAAGGAAAATGTATAAACATATTGTGCAACACTTTAAATAAGAGCACTTGTTAACTGAAACCAATACTTTATTGTCTTAATTACACTTTACTCTTTTATTTTCAAATATAACTAGCTTCACATTAGCCCCTTTCTCACAGTGAAACCGGTAAATATCAGGAAATTTACTGATAAATTCAAATATAAGCTGTTCACACAGGCAAGGACATTCTGGAATTTTTCTAGAATGGACCCTTCACACATCCATTCCAAAATACTGGTAAACTCTAACATCATGAACTAAAAATTAGCTCTAAATGGCTACGCTTGTATTAAACATGAAGGTTACACTTTTTTTTTTTTGTTTAAACTTCCTACGTTCTGCAGGTTGCAATGTCCCGAATTTTGATTGCCAATCGTAACTGTTTGTTTTGGTTCAATTTGGAATTTTTCCAACCAATCGCAGAACCTGGAGGACCAGAGTGAGTGCTCCGACTCGGCCCCCCCCTGGTCTGATGGTTACACTTTTATTTAAAATTTGAGCATTCATCTGGCTGCTTGTGTCCCAGACACGGACAAAAAAAATAGGAAAAAATCAGCTAATGTTAACATCCAGCAGAGGTGCTAACCACAGCTAAAAACAGAGTTGTTTACACATTGGACGACATTACAAAGTCTGATGAATATTTTGACCAACATCAATGACATAACAGGGAGGAACACTCTCGCATATCGAGATGTAACATTACATTTGAGTTTGTGATGCCGTTTGTCAGATTCTTTTTAAAATGAAAGACTGTTGGTGTTGTAGGTTACTCAAATCTGACTCATAGGTCCAGGTAAACTCACAGCGGTTTATCGTAAGCATTTTATGTCTTTTTTTTCACAGTTGGCACTAAGAAAGAACATAGAAACGTTATCTGAATAACAAGGAGCAGCTGAATGTGTATGGAGAATGATTTAAAGCCGTTTATTTTCAAAAACATTGCAGATGTGAATTTGTCTGATTGTAGACATCTCACGTCAGCACGGAACGTGTTCTTTCCATCAATTTTCCTTCTGCATTTACACAGAGCAGCATTTCCAGAAATTACTGGTAATGTTACAACTTCCTTTTCAGGAAAAATGCTGGATATATGTGTGAAAGGGGCTATTGTGTCTCGGTTACTGACTATAGTGAAAATATGCTCAAAATAACTTTTTTTTATAATTTTTTTTTTCACACTTAGCTGATTGGTTATAAATAGTGTTTTTGTCATGCTGTTCCGGGAGAGAGCTCTGAGCTCATAACATCCTCAGGGCTCCCTTCTGTTTGCATGGTGAGAGGGGGAGTTTGAGTTCAGGTAGAACTCCCCTGCTGTTTGTAGTTTTCTATGGCCAATTAGGGATTGCTATGAAGGGATAACTACTTTCAAGGACCACTTCTATGGTGTTGATTTGGATTTAGTCAATTAACTTAAGTCGCATGTTTTTGGATAGTGGGAGGAAACCGGGGGACCTGGGGAAAACCCACGCGAGCATGGGGAGAACATGTAAACTTCGTACAGAAACGTTGGCTGGCCTGATAGGAACATGAACCAGTGACATTCTTGCTGTGAGGCAACAGTGCTAACCACTGGGCTGCCATGCTGCCATTTCTAGGAAAGGAGGAGGGATAGAGGTGGAAGGGGGATTCTTCAAAAGAGAGATGACTGTGGTATGGAACTTTGGTTATTAATAGTGAATTAGAAATCGTCTGATAGGTGAATCATGAATTGGCTGCATGGTGCGGCACCAGCTGTGATCAATCATAAGTATGTGATCCTTTCGAAATTAGTTACAAATTTTTGGAACTGGGTATTGCAGTCCAAAGCGAAGTTTATTTATAAACTAATTCCGAGAGGATCACGTGCTTATGATTGCTTGCGGCTGGTCCCACATTATTCAATTTATGATTCACCAATCAGACGATTCCTAAGCCACTAAAAATACCCTAAGTTCCATATAACAGCCATAATTGTTTTTAAGAACCCCCCCTTTCCACCCCTACTCCTCCTCCTTTCCTAGATGAGTGACACGGTAGCCCAGTGGTTAGCACTGTTGCCTCACAACAAGAACATCACTGGTTCTAGTCCTTACCAAGCTAGCTAACATTTCTGTGTGTAGTTTACACGTTCTCCCTGTACTCACGTGGGTTTCCTCTGGGTTCCCCAGTTTCCTCCCACCATCCAAAAACATGCAACTTAAGTTAATTGACTAATATAAATCAGCACCATAGACATGCACCTGGTAAGTAGTTATATCTTAAGAGCAATCACTAACTATTCATTAGCAACTGCAGCAGGGGAGTTCTCGAGATCTACATGAGCTCAAACTCCCTTCTCGACTTGCAAACAGGAGGGAGCCCCAGGTTTGAGGATCTTATGAGCTCAGGGCTCTCTCCCGGGACAGCATGCCAAACAAGCTTTATAATCAATTCTCAGCTAAGTGTGAACTCTTGAATTAAAAATATAAGTTTTTTGACCCCTTTTCCTCACACTGACACACACACAGGTTGTCAGATCAACGGAACCAACAGTAGCGAGCCAAAAGCAAAAATATTAGATTACATACGAATGTCAATTCAAATGTGCAAACATAGGCAAAATTCTTTCATGCAGTGCAAAATAAGTGACAATTTGCCATGAACACATAGAATTCACTTCAGTCATACCTTCCATGCACATTTAAATAATTTAACTGGAGATGAAAAACATCCTGAGGTGAAAAACATCTTGTGAGTAAACTAGAGAAAGTGGCACAATGCTGTCCATTTGGTTTGAACCAATCATTATATTCTGAAACTGCTCAGCTAATGTTTATATTTGTAATATCTGTACTGTTTGCAAAAAAAATGTGGATTTTATGACTCTGAATCTGCATCTCATTTTCGAGGGTGCTAATGTATTGCAGAGGTCACATTTTTGGATGTCCCCACATTCATAGAGGCAGCAGTACACACATACCAAGGCAGAACAGAGTGCAGTATATATACTGTATATATATATATATATATATATATATATATATATATATATATATATATATATATATATATATATATATAAAAGCATACAAATGTTAAGTTTCTAATACAATGTAATGTTTAAAACTATTTAAAAAAATATTACTTTGAGATCAATCTTTGCATCAGAAGTTGTCAGAGCAGAGACGGTGGTCTTAAATGTCAGCATGTGTTGTAAAACTGCAGTTTCAGGAATGTATTTCCAGCAAGCCTTTAATTAGCCAGGTGAATAAAAATGAGAGATTCCTCTGATCTGACCCACATACAGTAGATGAGCGAGGCTTCATTAATGCTTCCCCGGAGTACCATCACCACCAATCACTGTCAGCTCTCATGGATTTCCTATAGAGTTCATATCAGTTTGCACTGTGCTGATCCGTCTCATGCTGCCTATAGAAGCGCTAAATCAACCAATTGCAGAACACACATTTATACAGACATTTCGAGTCAAAGGACTGTGAAGATATTTTGCAAAGTCAACAGAGCTCGCCGGGCTTTTATCTGAAAACCCCACTGGAGTCAAATCTCCTTACGGACATTCTTGATCATCAGGAATTGGACTGACCATCAGCTGCACACAGATTTAGAGTCCTTTTTTTCCAAATCCGATGCAAATTACTGCTGACCGATCAAACTCTAGCCAGCAGGTGAACATTGTTTCGCTTGACGCTCTCAAATGCCGAAAAGCAATCATGTGGACTTTGAGTGACAAGGCTGCTGATGAGACACAATGTCCTGCTTCTGTTCGGATGGGATTGGTGGATGGCAGGCCTCCATTCTCTAATGAAAAGAGCATTGACTGTGGCATCTGCTTGCCAATGATATGTATAAGGACTTTCTCTGCTTTTGATCTAGGACGGATGATCAGGATCCTTTAAAATTCTGTGGGTGGCAAATTTACAGCACTCTCACCACATCACAGAATAAAGTTAACTTATTTGTTTTTACAAATTTAAGTGGATTAAACATAAAACAATTAAGTTCATGATTCAGGGGTAATCTTCTATGTGTTTAGGTTATGAACTGCATTACATTACTGTAAAGACTATAGGTATACAAAGACAGTTGCATTACTATGAATGGGGAAAAGCGCAACGCTCTCAGTAAGGCCACCACAGCGAAGGAAGTCCCACCTTCTGATTGCCAATTGTCAAGCTTTATAGCCACACATTTTTGGAGGAAAGGTCTGTACAGATTCTGATGTGTCTGTTTGGATGTGACTGGTTAATGGCAGACCTCTATTCTCTGGAGGAAAGAGCATTGACTGAGGTGTCTGCTTGCCAAAGACACATATGATAACGTCTTTCTCTGATTTCGATCTAGTAGGAATGATCAGGATCTTTTAAAATTCCATGGGTGGCAAATTTACAGAACTCTCACCACATCACAGAAAGTTTTGGTGAAATTCAGCTTTCAATAAGTAGGTTTTCATTCTAACGAGAAGCAAAAAAGTCCCAAATGCAAATTAGGTGCATTGCCATCAAGTTGTTAGTGGCTCACTGTAGTATTGGTAACCTAGTAACCTTCAGTAAACAAGGCAAGCAAAATGGAGACAGTTGATTAGTCATGTGTGTGTAAAGTTTGCTAAATTAGAGTTTATTTAGCATTAGGGTTTATTAGGATTATTTGCATTAAACACTTTCGCACAAGTCCAAAACCACCTCAAGTGGGTGTAGTTTTTTTTTCTCAAATAAAGGAATTGCTATTCGAAATTTGGCATTTACATCACTTGTTTCACTAGAGATAATTCAGAATGCACATTAGCACACACTGTAAAAAATACACACAATTCCTTAATGTCCCAACTCAAATCAAATAAGTTAACTTATTTGTTTTTACAAATTTAAGTGGATTAAACATAAAACTATTAAGTTGTTTCAAAAAAAAGTGTTGATTCAGCTCATTTTAAATAAGTAGTTTGAATAAGCAGCATATATAATTTTTGAGTGCACGGTGATGGAAACCCAGCTATATACACTTTATTATATAATTTATTGTAGCACCTGTAGCTCATGATTCATGAGTGTCTTCCATTTGTTTAAGTTATGAACTGCATTACATTGCTGTAAAGACTATAGGTATACAAAGACAGTTGCTTTACTATGAATGAGGAAAAGTGCAACGCTCTCAGTAAGGCTGCCACAGCGAAGGAAGTCCCACCTTCTGGTTGAAATATCCAATTGTCAAGCTTTGTAACCACACATTTTTTCGTGGAAGGGTCTGTATAGCATTGGATGTGTCTGTTCAGATGTGACTGGTCGATGGCAGACCTCCATATTCTTGAGGAAAAAGCATTGACTGAGGTGTCTGCTCACCAAAGAATCATACGATAAGGTCTTTCTCTGCTTTCGATCTTGGTCAGACTCTTTAATATTCTGTGGGTGGCAAATTTACAGCACTCTCACCACATTACATAAATGTTTTGGTGGAATTCAGCTTTCAATAGCCTGGTTTTCCTTCTAATTGAAACAAATCATTCCAAAAATGGCAAAAAATAGGTGCATTTCCATCAAGTTGTTAAAGTGGCTCATCGTAGTATTGGTAACCTAGTAACCATTAGTAAACAAGGCAAGCAAAATGGAGACAGCTGATTCGTCAAGTAGGTGTAAAGTTTGCTAAATCAGAGTTTATTTGGCATTAGGGCCAAATGTGTGTGTCGTTTTTCTTTCTTTCTTTCTTTCTTTCTTTCTTTCTTTCTTTCTTTCTTTCTTTCTTTCTTTCTTTCTTTCTTTCTTTCTTTCTTTATTTGTTTGTTTATTTAAAGGATATATATTTAAAATTGGGTGTTTACATCACTTGTTTTGATATATTTCCAAATGTGCATTAATGCCGTGTGATGGAAACCCAGCTATATACACATGTATGTTTTATTTATTGTGTCTGTAGCTCATGATTCAGGAGTGTCTTCCATTTGTTTATGTTATGAACTGCATTAAATCACTGTAAAAATTATAGGTATACAAAAACAGTTCACTTCCATTACTATGAATGGAGAAAAGTGCAATGCTCTCAGTAAGGCTGCCACAGCGAAGGAAGTCCCGCCTTCTGGTTGAAATAACCAATTGTCAAGCTTTATAACCACACATTTTTCGGTGGAAGGGTTTGTACAGGTTTAGATGTGTCTGAAATGTGACTGGTCAATGGCAAACCTCTATTCTCTGGAGGAAAGAGCATTGACCAAGGCGTCTGCTCACAAAAGACACGTACGATGAGGTCTTTCTCCCCTTTGGATCTAGGACGGACAACCAGGATGGTTTAAAATTCTGTAGGTGGCAAATTTACGGCACTCTCACCACATTACAGGGCGCTTTATTGAATCAGGGCACTGGGAGATTGAATAGCCTTGTTTTCAAGGAACAACATTAAAGAGGAGTGTCCACTTCAAGGTCTTAATAGATACCTCCACACACTAGGGGGTGTAACCCAGTGGGTGTCAACTAAATGCTTTCATCTTTTCATTTGTGGACCATCACTTTTACTGTGATTCTCCTCTTCCCCCTGCTAAGGTGAATACGCCAAGTGTGTCTAAAATATAATGATATGGATCAGCCTAACAATGGCATGATGAATGGTTCATGTGGGTGTACTTAAAGGACTAGTTCAGCCAGAACAAAATCTACATTTTCAGCCTAAATAGAATATGAGTTGGTCCACATTTTTTTTTTCTCCAAATGTTTGGATTGATAAGATTTCTAAGAAGTATCTTATTCTAATGACTGAATTTATTTGATCAGACATATACAGGTTTGCATTGCAAAATAATTCACATTTTAAATATTACAATGTTATTACCATGTAATTATTACAATGCAGTCTATTTTAATGTATATATATATATATATATATATATATATATATATATATATATATATATATATATATATATATATATATATATATATATATATATTATTGTATTTAATTTTAGTGAACAAATGGCAGTCTTTAATCAGTCTTTAAAAGCATCTTCAAAAAAATCTTCACTAATTATTAGAATTTGCGGTAACAATTTTACACACTATGAATCATTTATTAAGCATTAGCAATTAGTGAATTAATTATCTGTTAAGCATTAACTCTACGTTAATAAATGTTAGTCAGCAGTTTATAACTGCAGCTACTAATGCTGTTAGTGACTTACAAACATTTAAAATGTGCTTAATAATTGTACTTTCATACTTTGTTAATGATTTATTTTTCATTACTAAATCATTGCAACATTTACAAACCGGTTATTTAAGCATAGTTGGTGGTTTTTAAAGATAATTCAGAATGAGTTAGTAAATGATTGATAAGCTATTCAAATTAACATTTCTAATTCTTATTATTCAGGCATATACTAATAGCTAATTTGTATGTTAATAAATGCTTTTTTAACTCAACTTCATCCAGTTTTGTGACCTGATCTAAAGTGAGTACTATGTATGCTTTATAAATACTTTATAAATGCCTGCACAACAAAGTTGAGGATCAAATAGTAGTTTATTAAGATAATTGTCTTGCAATCAAAGGTTCAAACAGGAACATACAGATAATCCCAAGTGTAAAGTCGGCAAACAAAATAACAAAATAAAGTGGTCAAACACGGCAAGGCAGGGGGAAACGCGTCGTAATGCTCACTAAACAGTTTAACTAGACTTAGTAACGATGTGTCTGTGTGGTTTATAGTCCTTGAAATCTGTCCATAACGATCTTCTTACCGTGTGTTTAATCAGTCAGAATTAGGAACCCGGGTGTGCGAGGTGCATGCTGGGAGTTGTAGTTCGTTAAAGTAGCGTGTGTGTAGTTTTCAAAGATCCACGGCCGCTAGATCACTGGTGATTGTAACAATTAGCATAGCAACATTGTTAGAGAAGTAAAATAAACAGTTTATAGTTCACAGTGCATGCATTATTTGCAGCCCACAAACAATAGGCTATTATTTCACATTATTAACCTCATGTTATATGATTACTATCTTCACTAAAACAATTTGACTGACTTTTTGTTTCCCTATTTTTACAGGAATAATCTGTAAACAGTAACGTAAAATCACGTGTTACTCTCTAAAAATACAGAACATTTCCTTTAAAAAACAGAAAAAATAACGTGATGCCAAAATACAAGCAATGAATGTAAATTTAATGTTAGAGTGTTTTTATTACAGAACATATTTGTAAAACAACAGCTATTTCACTGTATAATGAAAAAAAAGTGGAAAATTCTGTAATAAATACAGACAATTACCTGTAAAATAACGTTTATTTTTTACAGTGTGGAAGTATGATTTTTGATAAAAGATTTTTGTCATACATTCAAATCACTGTTTTCACCAATTAATTTGCATGGTAATTTAATTCTCAATAAGAAGAAATGTCATGATACCCCCTTTCACCTTAATCCATATCACTTAGTTTAGCTCGAAAAATAAAGTTCTTCCATTGTTTTCTCATCCTCCACTTGTTACAAACCTGTCCGAGTTTCTTTATTTTGTTACGGATTCAACATTCTCCAGAATATAGTGTTCAACAGAAGAAAGAAATTCATGAATATTTAGAACCACTAGAGTGTTAGATTATTTTCATTTTTGAGTGAATTATCCTTTTAAATATTTCCTGCAATGTATTATGAGCTTACATTAAAAAAAAACAATAAAAAAGCTTACATGAAAATAATACTAATAGAACTCTAATGATAACTAAAATTGAATACTGTAGCAACTTAAATAAAATAGCAATGAAAAAACTGTGACCACATTAGCAAGCACTTTCTTCAACCAAAGAGTGTAAAGAAAAGAGTCTCTGCCCTTTGGAACAGAAATAATAATCATGATAGTAAGTAAAGATTGAATGTCACTCTTATTGTTTACTTTACATCAGTGCTGTTTGAGTGGTCAGCGTAAGCCTCTGTAGGTTTAAAAACAGTCTGGTGCTTTTATAGGCAGTGTTGTGAGTGCTTTAGATTGGTTTCAGATGGAAGCAGGGAATGGTTAAAGCAAGTCCTTCAGAGCGAACTGCATTAAAGTATTTACAGTTGCCAGGCTTCTACTGTTGCCAACACAGTACTAGATAAACAAAACAGTGTACACATTATAAAAAAATTTGCTGTCAGCATATTGAAATAACTGGTAACAATTTATTATTTTTTTTCTTTTTTAAATATTTCCCAAATGATGTTTAACAGAGCAAGGAATTTTTTACAGTATGTCTGATAATATTTTTTCTTATGGAGAAAGTCTTATTTGCTTTATTTTGGCTTGAAAAAAAGCAATTTTTAATATTTTAAAAAACATTTTAACGTCACTTACTAGCCCATTTAAGCTATATTTGTTTTCGATTGTCTACAGAACAAACCATCGTTATACTATAACTTGCCTAATTACCCTAACGTGCCAAGTTAACCTAATTAACCTAGTTAAGCCTTTAAATGTCACTTTAAGTTGTGTCTTGTGTAGAAGTGTCGGAAAAATATCTAGTAAAATATTATTTACTGTCATCATGGCAAAGATAAAATAAATCAGATATTAGAAATGAGTTATTAAAACTATTTTGTTAAGAAATGTGTTTAAAAAAATATCTCCGTTAAAAATAAATTGGGGGAACAAATAAACAGGGGGGGGGGCTAATAATTCTGACTTCAACTGTGTATGATAAAAAATATAATTGTACAAATTAAACATTATCTAGCATATGGGTTAGAAACAATAGTTTTGGTGTAAAATAAGTAATTTTGTATACATAAAAGCTTACTGAATGCAAGAAAACTGTTAAATTCTAGATTTCAAATAACTTTTATGTAAGTAAAATGTCAAAATATGATTGATTTTATATTTACATTCATATAGTAAAGAAACTTCTGACCTTTTATTAAAATACAAAAGTAATATTTAATATTAAATATTAAATTGTGGGATATTCTACATGATTCAAAACTGTTTGCTACAATCTCAGAAATAAAGGTAGGCAAGCTGTCACTGGGGTGGTACCTTTTCAAAAGGTTCGCATTTGTACCTTAAGTGTCCATATTGATACCTTAAAAGTATATATTAGTACCTAAAACATTTTTGAGGAACACTTTCGTACTTTTTAGGTGCTAATATGTACCCTTGAGGTATTAACATGGACCTTTTAGGTACAAATTTGTAGCTTTTGAAAAGCTACCACCCCAGTGACAGCTCACGTACTTATTTCTGAGAGTATAACAAATGGTTAAATTTTTGTGTTTAGTAGGATAGTGGCAACGTAATATATAATTTTTATTAAGATTGTAGCCATTTTTTATGACAATTACTTAGCATTTTAGGGTGGCACTATGGTTCTTAAGTTTAAAATCATAGTTAACCACCAAAATAAAATTCTGATGTTAATTTGCTCATAACTAAATTTGCTCAATATGTCTGATCACACCATACACAACAAGGCTGTATGCGTGACTTTATTGACATTTAGTAATTTGAAATAATATCATATAAAAAATAATATATAGAGAAATAAGTCTGTAAAACAACAAATAATGTACCAGCAGTTTATTACAAGGTAATATTACTATTGCGTAATATACAACAGCAATGCTGACTATACTGTATATCACTTTAATCCAAATAAAAATGTTCATAAAAGTCACTTTTTCAAACTTCTCAAAGTTAAATGCTGTTGGAAGAAAGATTATGGTCCTATAATGCAATTAAAAAGCATAAATGAAAAGTTAATTTTGTTAATCAGATAATAAGGAAAACTGCTAATTTATGGATATTTTTACAATATATATATTGTGTCCAATTTTTTTTTGATTGAGATCACATACACTGTAAAGAATGCAGGGTTCCACACAATTAATTTATGCTGTCCCAACACAAATCGATTAAGTTAACTTAACACTTTAAACAAGTTTTTATGGATTAAACATATAAAAATTAAGTTGTCCCAATGAAATCTCGCGAATTGTGTTGTTCAAGTTATTTTAATTAAGTAGTTTGAACAAGTGAAAAAAAATTCAGGCTTACTCTTTTATTTAGATTGCAGCATCTAGGATAAGCACAAGTAAGTATTGTTTTGATCAACAATACAACACAAGCGCCCTCCCTCTCCGTTTTCAGCTTCCTGTCACACATAATGGGGTAGGCGTGGGTGTAAAATCTTATACAGTGTGTATACAACAGAGAGGGTGGACGTTTGTGTTGTATTGTTTGTCAAAATGTTATTTGTGCTTATGCTTGATCTTGCAACCAACATGCGTTTAAAAAATGCTCACAGATCCCCAGTATTTGATATATGTCATTACTCAACAGGACGTTTGAGCTCAGGATGCGCACTCATTTGCAGAGGCTTTGGATTAATGGTGATTAGTGTTTAGTTTATTTAACAGATCAATGATTTTGCATCAGTTTTGTTTTGCTTATATGTATTTTGAATCTGAAATGGATAGTTAGCATTGGCTTGCTTTGTGTAAATAACAAGGACACCATAGCAGTTTCTGTAAAAATAAAAAAAATGCTTAATTGTTTTAATGAAGAAAAGTCAACAAGGGTAGAGGATCCATACGCAAGGTTTATTAGCAGGATGGTCAGGCAAACAACAGTCAACACAGGAGCAAACAGATGTATACGGGCAATCTAGAGTGGTGATCGATAAATAGGCAGATGGTCAAAAAGGCAGGCAGCAGGCAACGTAAACAAACAAAACAAGACGAGGTTCTAAAACACGGCAGGACAGGGCAAAGAAAAACGCGTCGTAGTTCCCTAAAGAGTTCAACAAGACTCAGCAATGAAGTGTGTGTATCAGTTCGTAACGACCCTCCGACTGTGTGTATGCAATCAGTCCTGATCAGGAACTGTTTGTGAGTGTGTATGGTGCATGACTGGATCTTGTAATCCATAATGGCGGATTTGTAGTCTGTTAGCGATCTGCAACTGCTAGATCGCTGATAGTCATAATAAATGCCCTGACGCAGTGTCCTAAAGAGATAAGATATATATTCCATTTTAGAATATGTTTTTGTCCTACGACAGTAATGAGCAAAATTTCTATTTCAGAAATAGTTTGTATTTCTGTGACGTCACAGATGAACAACATCATAAACTACAATTACAATGATCAACTCAGGAGCTGATTATGTGCTTTATTCAGTGTTAAATGCTACTAAAGTGTGTTTGAATATCATTTTATGTGACATTTATTGCCATACTGAAAGCAGATGTAGATCGTTTATCTCAGATCTTGAAAATCAAATAACTAGCAAACATACAGTTTTGAAATTGAACGTTAGAACTGTGCCTTAGTGCACAGCAACAACATCAGTCACTCAGCATGTACTGTTAATTTGTGTTAAAGAGATTTAATATGGTTAAATTAGAATATAAACATTTCCATTTGGTTGGGAGTGCAGTGCACTATTATGTGCTTCTTAATGGCTCTGGTATTTAACCTGTAATCCCCACTTATGGGGATTTCAACCCAGGCTCATTCTGAAAACGTACCTCTAAATACATTTCTGGAGAGCATCAAATACGTCCCAGGAGCTACGTTTTTTTTTCTTCCTTGCAGTTTTGTTTTCGCGAATCCACCAGAGGTGGCTGTATACGTTTTTTGAGATCTCAAATTTCTTTCGCAAATGCCATTTACGCTATTCTCGCATCTGCATCTCAAGTTCGCCGATGTACATGGCGAGTGACTGCACAAACTGGTAACAGCGAAAAAGCCATCCATATAGAGGTAAGTGGTCAGATGGTAAGTGCAAAAAGGAACGGCGTCATATCGCCCCGTAGTGTTCATTTTAAAAACTAAATTAAGCCATACATACTGTACTTTTGGCTACATAATTTGCGATCTCCAGAAATGTAAATAGGGCTACGTTTTCAGAATAAGCCTATGTTGGGGGATTTACACCTACCTAACTTTAAATGGTAACAGTTGTTGACCCTAGTGAGCTACAAACAAAATTTTGTTATCATTGGAAAGAAGACACTTTGAGCTTTACTATGGTATCTAGAAAGTTTCATGTTAAAAATGTTAAAAGTTACACATTATAAAGTAATGAGAAAGAAAAAATTATACTTTTCAATATTTGTTTTTCCTTATACAAACAGGGGAAATCTGTCATGTAATAACCTAGGGGTTTAATGGGTTTAAATTTCAAATTTTGATGCAAAACAGACATGGGGGGGGGGGGGGGGGCATACAGGATGGATCAAATTTCTGACTTCAACTGTAATTTTGAAGTACTTTAATTTTAATAATAAAAAAAAAAGACCAACCACTTGTGACAGGCTGACTGAGAATGTTTTCTCAAGGTTCTTTAGGTTGGTCTCAACACATAGGGGTTAACCGTTTCCTCCCACGGGTGTCTCCCAATGGCTTTGATCCACTTTTCAAAGGCATTCTGACCTACCCCGGCTCCTCTAGCCTATCCATCTATTTTTTTAATGCTTTTCATAATGCATAATCTTTTTTGGAGGTACAAACAAAGACTTGATCAATGGAATTGTATTCTGCAAGAGACAAAAAGGCATTGCGCTCTACCCTCTGCGCTTTTGTTTGTCCATAGAGACACGGAGACAGGCTAACGGCCCCGCTTGCTAATGCTGGCCTGTGATAGAATAAAGGAAGTCGGTTGCATCACTCTCTTATTTTTGACTAAAGGGAAAGTGCAAGAGCATATCATTATAGTAACATCTAAGAGAAAAGACCTCAGAGTATACAGGCACAAAAATAAGGTTAACTTGAAAAAAAAGAAGGTGTTGCATAATGATAATGTAAGGTTAAATACATTCACCCAGAAATGAAATATGGCATCATTTGCTTGCTCTCATATTATTGCAAAACTACACTAGTGTAATATTATTAATACATATAAAAAAGTGAATAATGACTGGAAATGTCAAGCTTAAAAAATAAAATTATATATATACAGTTGAAGTCAGAAATATTAGCCCCCCTTAATTATATCCCCCCCAATTTCTGCTTAATGGAGAGACAATTTTTTTTCAACACATTTCTAAACATAATAGTTTTAATAACTCATTTCTACTAACTGATTTAATTTATCTTTGCCATGATGACAGTAAATAATATTTGACTAGATATTTTTCAAGACACTTCTATACAGCTTAAAGTGACATGTAAAGGCTTAACTAAGTATTAGGTTAACTAGGCAGGTTAGGGTAATTAGGCAAGAAAAACAATATAGCTTAAAGAGGCTATTAATTTTGACCTTAAAACGGTTCATAAAAAAATCTGAAAATTTTCTTGCTCTGATAAACATCCACTGGGAAATATTTTAAAAGAAAAAAAATTACAAGGGGGCCGAATAATTCTGACTTCAACTGTATATGAAATGGAAGATTTGCATCATGGATGTGCAGGTAACAAATCTGAGGAATATTTCCAGCACCTTGTTGAATTTATGCCATGAAGCATTAAGGCAAAAGGGGTCCAACCCGATACTAGTACGGTGAACCTAATTAAGTGGCAGGTGAGTGTGTGTATAGAATATCTAGTGAAATATTATATACTATCATCATGGCAAAGATAAAATAAATTAGTTATTACAAATGAGTTATTAAAACTATTATGTATAGAAATGTGTTGAAAAAAATCTCTCCGTTGAACAGAAATTGGAGAAAAAAAATTTACAGGGGCGGCTAATGACTTCAACTGTGTAAATATATATATATATATATATATATATATATATATATATATATATATATATATATATATATATATATATATATATATATATATACTTTTACCGTACTGTAGCAATGCATTTATAGATATTTATGTAATTAAAATTGTATTTTATTGCAGTTTGTGATAAAAAAATCATTAATTTATTCATTTTCCTTCAGCTTAGTCCCTTTATTCATCAGGGGTCACCACAGCGGAATGAACTTCCAGCTGCAACTTAGGAACATAAATACACCAGAGGCTGCTGTCGACTGACTGACCAACCAACCAATCCCTCCACCCTCTCTCTTGCCTAAACCCAAACAGTAGTGTTTTCAAAAGCACTGAAGCCCGCCCACCCACTTCCCTAAACCCAACTGACAGTTTTAAAAAGCAATCCAGATAAAGAAAAGCCCTCGCTTGAGTTTTACCACGTTTTCAGAGTTTACCACAATCTCACTCTGTTATTTACATGTTTGATTTATTTATTTTTTTTGCTTCTGTTTTTGTCTTAACCGCTTTCTGGAACCGCTCTTCACTGAACTTAAACCCTGTTGTCGTGGTCAACTCCTCCATGCGTCCGACGCACATGTCAAACTACTGGACAAACTGGTAACAGAAGGAAAGCCATCCATACAGAGGTAAGTGGTTAGCTGGTAAGCAAAAAAGGAATGGCACTACACCGCCCTGTAGCGTTTGTTTTAAAGATGAAATGTACCATTCTTACATCTGGCTACATAATTCATGATCTCCAGAAATGTATATAGGGCTACATTTTCAGAATAAGCCCATGTTGACTTTACTCGTTACTTATTAGTACTTAATATTTTAGTATTATTAATTACTTAACATTAAAGGTAATATTAGTATGTAACTTGCGTTACTTGTAATGCATTAACCCCAACACTGTTTAGGATTATGAATGTATAATTTTGAAAACGCAGAGTATGTGCTTTATTATTACAAATCAACATTCAGAATCTTATTAAGTTCACTCAAAAATTACATTTGTTGTTTGTTCAGACTACTAACCAAAAATGAGCTGAACACATAATGCTTTTTATACTTTTTTATACGTATTTAACTTAATTGTTTATGATCAATACACTTAAATTGGTGAAATCTAATAAGTTAACTTGAATTCCTTTATGCTGTCCTCACACAAATCGTTTGAGTGGAACTCAAGTGGCAATCTTCCGCTCTCCCTCGGGAATCCAATACGTAAGTAACTAAAATTGCAATTTATCAACTCGCCTTTGGGGGCTGGCTGGGACAGTTTTTAGTGACTTAATGTATGACAACAGTGTTTTTAAAAGTCAAAACACTTCATTGATATAGTATACAACTAAGCACACGTGTTCAAAACACAAACGAGTCACAGGTAATGAAGTATTAAGCATTTCTCCCAAAGAAAAGCTAGCAAAATGCTAGCAGGCGTCTGTAGCTCCGCTCACGCTTCCCCTCTTTGACATTGTTTGATATCCCGCGTTCGGTGCGATGACACGCGAACAAAATGGCGACGGTTGGCCACGCCTTCGTGTAGCTTCTTTTGCGTTATTCAGAAGCCTATAGGTGATGCCACGGATACTATGTCCATATCTTTTACAGTCTATAGTGGATCCCAGCATTTTTTACAGTGTAATAAACCACTAGTTAACAGTGAGAGATTTTCTTTAAACTGAAGTGTTACTTTACCAAATAAATTTGGGGTTTAATTGACTTGAGGGTTTCCAAATGATGTCATCAACACATTTAGCACTACATGACCTGAAATTCCAGTATTGGTGTAAAATGCATTCTGTCATTAAAAGTGGAGTGCTGTTGAGTATCTGATATTTTCTTTGCTCTTTATATCTCAAAAGCTACTTAACAACCCACTAGCAGCCTATTACTGTGCTCTTAGTGTAAAAAGACATTAATGAAATGCCCTGCCCAACACTAATGGATATTGTACTCACCATTCTCTGCAGCGCTTCATTACAATATCAGAGAAACTCTTATAATCCACTATTCTTCAAAAGCTAAATTAATTACCTTGCATTTGTATGAAAAAATAGGTCAGAGTATTTTGTCATTGAAGATATTTGATTTAAAATAACCAATCTACTATTAAATTTACAGCATTCCCTATCTACTACTTTTTCATTTACATATACATGGTTAAAGTACATATGTCAATGTAATGTTTTACAAGATTTTATATTTTATAATGTTTACGTGCGTTTTATAAGCCTTTTATCTATTAATGATCCATGCTTTTTTTTTCACTGAATCATGCCAAACTGCTTTTTTTTAAATAATAATAATAACACATTTTATCATTTAATTTAAAAAATATATATTGTATGAAAATGATTTATAGTAACTTTTTACCTAATGAAAACGTTAATATGTTATGATTTTCCTTTTATTGCAAAGTTACTACTTGGCTATTGACTGTACTGAATAATTGTTTCATTTCTTTGTCCTGTTTTCTAAATCTTACAGTATTTTTTATAAATAACTTGAGATCAAAGAAAACAACCTAACAACTTACATTTATATACACACACTCACCGGCCACTTTATTAGGTACACCTTACTAGTACCGGGTTAGACCCTCTTTTGCCTTAATGATTCATGGCATAGATTCAACAAGGTACTGGAAATATTCTTTAGAAATTTTGGTCCATATAGTCATGATAGCATCACGCAGTTCCTGCAGATTTGTCAGCTACACATTCATGATGCAAATCTCCCGTTCCACCACATCCCAAAAAGGTGCTCTATTGGATTAAGATCTAGTGCCTGTGGAGGCCATTGAGTACAGTGAACTCATTGTCATGTTCAAGAAAGCAGTCTGAGATAATTTGTGCTTTATGACATGGCGCGTTATCCTGCTGGAAGTAGCCATCAGAAGATGAATACATTGTGGTCATAAAGGCATGGACATGGACAACAATACTCAGGTAGGCTGTGGCATTGACACAATGCTCAATTTGTACTAATGAGCCCAAAGTGTGTCAAGAAAATATCACCATGACACCACCACCAGTAGCCTGAACCGTCGATAGAAGGCAGGATGGATCCGTGCTTTTATTTTCATGCCAAATTCTGACCCGACCATGCAAATGTCACAGCAGAAATCGAGACTCATCAGACCAGGCAACCTTTTTTTTTTTTTCAATCTTCTATCGTTCAATTTTGGTGAGCCTGTGAGAATTGAAGCCTCAGTTTATTGTTCTTAGCTGACAGGAGTGGCACCCGCTGTGGTCTACTGCTGCTGTAGCCCATCCACCTCAAGGTTTGACGTGTTGTGCGTTCAGAGATGCTTTTCTGCATACCTCAGTTGTAACAAAAAGTTATTTGAGTTACTGTTGCCTTTTTTATATTGTTAGTCAATTAATCCATCTGGTTGTACAATTCCTTAATCATCTGACTGACATGCTGTTTAACTGGCAACCTCACTTTCCAGCTTTCACTGACTTTGAAATGGTGTGCCATTCTAAAGTGACTGACGTAGGTAGCCCAGAAAAAAACCAAAGAGATGAACCGAAAAGTCGCTGGTCATTCTAAATGATGTCTAGAATGTTGTATGTTTAAAATGTCACTTAACTTAATCATTCATTAATTTTCTTTTCAGCTTAGTCCCTTTATTAACCTGGGGTCGCCACAGCAGATTGAACTGCCAAGTTATCCAGCATATGTTTTACACAGCGGATACTTTTCCAGCCGCAACCCATCACTGGGATATATCTTTGGACTTTGGAAGAAACCCACGCGAATACGGGGAGAATATGCAAACTCCACACAAAAATGCCAACTGACCCAGCCGAGGCTCGAACCAACGACCTTCTTGCTGTGAGGTGACAGCGCTACCCACTGCGCCACAGTGCCACCATGTCACTTCATTCTTACTTAAAAAAGTCCAATAATTGTAACCATTAATAAAATAGAATTTTTTTGGAAAAGGCTTATTTCACACATCTCAAAGTGTTTTTGAACAGTGCTTTGAATCCATTCAGCTGATTTCTTGGCATGGTGGGAGCAATTTTAGCTTAGCATAAGTGAAGTTTTCAAACTAATTTCGAGAGGAGCACGTGATATGATTGACTGCAGCTGGCCACTCATCTACATTCACTAGTTAGCCAATCAGATTAACCCCAACTCACTATAAGTAGCCTAGCTAGAACTACTCTCTTATCGTCGTTTTCCGAAGAAACCCCCCATCCACCCCATCTCCTCCTCCTTTCTACCTCTTACCACGGGGAGCTCTCGAGAACCACCTGATCTCGTACTCCCTGCATATGCTCTATGGACCAGGCAGGAGCCCTGGGCTCACCTATCTCCGAGCTCAGGGTTCTCTCCCGGGACAGCATGCCAAACCTGCTAACAGTTGTCAAACAATATCTAAGTGTGAACTCTTGAAATTAATCATAGAATCAGATTAGACCATTAGCATTAAACAATTTTGGTAGTATCAGACATCTCAAGTCTCCTGGAAGTTTCGAGAGTCTCCCGTATATGCCTGCACACCCCTCTCCAATGCAACGCTCCCTGCTGATGAGATACGTCACGCGCAACCCCATTACCCTCTCGGCTCTTCAAATACGTTGTGCAACCCCCTTTCCGCTCTTCAAATTCATTGCGCACCCCCCGCCCCACATCTTCAAATATGTTGTGCACCAACCCCCACCCACCCACCTCTTCAGATTTCATCCATGTCCTATTTCACCCCTCCAGCTTGGGATATCTGTAGTATTCATCTCTGTTACCTAGTGGGGACTATTTTCAGGTGCTGCTTAACATCAGTGCCCCTGATACAGCTGTGGTACAGCAACAAAGAACATTGATTTGTATGGCAAATGATAGCATAGTCCCTAGCCATATCAGCCTAGAAAAAGGCAAAGTTTTTATTTACCATCAGTCTTAATACAACAATGTAAATAAGAGTCAACCTTAAATAGAAAAAACTCTAAAATAGTTTTTGGAGTGAGATGCTAATGGTCTAATCTGAGTCAATGATTTATGCTAAGCTAAGCTAAAAGTGCTCCCATCAGACTTAGAGATCTACTAAATGGATTAAAAATGGTAAAACCAATGGTAAAACTCTTGATGATTTGTAAATGATGTAACAAAAAGTGGAGCGTTCCTTTCATTTGACACTCGTTGTATTAAAATTAGATATAATTTTGCAGTTGTCCTTTAGGTGGCTCCATTTATTTGTCTACTTACAACTTACATTTTAGATGTACTGTAAATCTACAACAATTTTCAAGTACAACTTAATTTACATTCATGTGACACTCATCCAATTCTATTCAATTTAAATAGTTTTCTACAATCAACTTAGGTTGATTCTCAAAACGTAGCTCTGTTTGTGAATGATAATTTTCCACAGTGTCCGAAATCGAGCAAACGTCACATGTAAACAGATGGTAAAAGCCATCAGATCTTTTCCTTGAGGATTGTTTATTTGCTCTGCATCTGGTCTGCCATAATGACAAACACCCTTGACACTCCATGCGTTTATATCTCCTAGCCATCGCTGTGAATCTCGAATGCGACATTGCGCTTCTCGGCCTCCTCATTTCCATTTAGCTCCCAAACAATTAATTACTTCTGTCAGGGGAGTAAAATCTGTTACATTTCCCTTTTGCTCCCACGTCTGACCTTTTCATGCCGCTGCTGAGTGTGATGATTTAAAAAAAAATACTAAGGGAAATAAAAAAAAAACTCTGAATAAAATAAAGCACTAAATCCAGCTATTTGGCGCCTGAGCTCTTTAGATGCAAATCGGACCAATTCATTCCGAATAAAGTCAACAAGCTTCTCGGAAGAACAATTGTTTTGTATGCGTTCTCCCTATCTCTCAATCTGCTTTTTTCCTATTTCAGGCAAAGTGAAAATGGGAAAATGGACTGAAACTAATCAGGCTCTATTGAAAGGGCTGCACAATCTTCTGCTTACAAAACTAACATCTTAAACAGCTTGCTCTTGAAAACAAATTCACACACTATGATTTTTTTAAACAGAGGGAACCTGGAATCACTGGCAAATTAAGTTGATATCGTACTTTTATCTAGCTTACAATTTTAAATAAACACTTTGCCCTGAGTAACAACTGTGCTACAAACATATGTGAGGTCACATATATTATTTATTTTTCTGAAAATTACAGTACATACCTACAGTATGAACATTCTAAATTAAGAGTCACATTTTAGTGGCATCTTTTACACTATTACATTTGCACTAACATCTTCATGTGGCACTGCTTTTCAAAAGTATAGTAAATCTGATAAAGTTGTGTATTTACAGTACTGTATCTATCTGTCTGTCTGTCTGTCTGCCTGCCCAGCCTGATCTTACGAGAAAATGTAAGTATTTTACGTTTTGTCAGTTTAGTGGCTAATTGGTACGAATTCGTACAAGTTCAGTCATATGAAATTGTATGATTTTAAAAAGGAGGCGTGGCACCTACCCCTAATCCCAACTGTCATTGGAGGATGAGCAAATCGCACTAAATCGTACGAATTAGATCGTATAAATTCATACGAATTAGCCACTATCTATCTATCTATCTATCTATCTATCTATCTATCTATCTATCTATCTATCTATCTATCTATCTATCTAGCCAAGATGCATAAAATTGGTCAAAAGTGGCACACATTTAGTATACAATACATTATAAAACACATATTGTGCACTCAGAAACAATGGAACATAAACTTTTACTATGGAACAATGGAAAAAAGGTGATTTGCTCGTTTTTAATGTTTTTTACATTGATATTTAAAATGCCTGATATTTTTAAAATTGGTGTTTTACTTACAGTTTTTCTCAGCCGCTTTGGTGCATTTCTCACAGCACTATTTACATTTGCACAACAGTTAATGCATTTCTCAAAACAATTAGTGCAAACTGCAAAACCTAGTTGATAACCTGCATAAGCGTGTCACTTGCTGAAAATGGATAGCTCATCCCTCAAAAGCAAGTATTCATGTCAATGAAAGTGTCAGTGTCATCAAGATGAAAAGTCCTGACACCATTGTTTATGAACAAGATAGTCAGATGGCTTTGTCATGTACTTCCATAACATTATACCAACAAAAAAAGAAAAAAAAAAAACAGACATGATTGTTTGTATAATCTTGAAATGAATTAATAAAACATTAACATTGTAACATTTTTACTTTAATATTGAGGTGTTTGTTGTATAGGTTGCACCTTGTTTATAACAAACTTCATCTTCATCTTCTTCATCACTCCACATGATGTCCACATCTGAGATACTTCAATCAGCTATAGGCTCAAGAACTTCAAGATCTGTATATTCTGCATTAAAAAACTTGTTTCAGCAATGAATTAGTACATCGATAAAATATTTTTTAATACACTGTAAAACCCAAGTCAACTTTATCAAATGAAATGAGTGTAGTTAACTCAAAATTGACTGAAAGTTAATTCTACTCATTTGAAAAGAGTTTTGAACTCAGTGTTGAAGGTAATGAGTTAATTTAATACCTCATTACTTCAACTTGAATTGAGTAAGTTCACAGTACTCATATAGATTAGTTTGTTTTAACGCAAATGGTTTGTAGCAATCGGTTTCCTCAAATGGTTTGAGTTGCCTTAACTTATTGAGTTTTGCAGTAATCAGTTGGTTTGAGTTCTCCTCATTTATTGGGTTTTACTGTGCTCAAATTGCTTCATTTACTCAAATGGATTCAGTTCACAGTACTCATTAGGATTAGTTTTTGAACTTACGTGGTTTGTTGCAATCGGTTTACTCACATGGTTTGAGTTACCTTAACGTTTGTTTTATACAGTGTATAAAAAAGTTCAATCAGCATTCCTGGAGATTTAATTTCAGTAACAGATCTTGAACCCATTATCCATCCTAATGGACAGACATATAAAAAAATAAATAAATCCTGATCTAAAGCTTGCAATGTTACAAAAGATTTCAAACTCTAATTAGTAAGTGCAATCCCTCTTTGATATATACAATCTACGAAATATTGGCAAACATATTAATTAATATGAATAAACAAATAGTAAATGTGGCTGTGTCTGAAGTGAATGCCATGCTGATTTTCAGTGTACTGGATTTATTTTTATTTTTTTCAAATTACAACATGCCGCGCTTTATAGCCATTTGATTAGATGACAATCGTCCACTCTCATGGACTGCAGGCTTTAAATGACATGAAATGCTCAGGAACCACAAAAAACATGGACTAACATGTGATGTCCATCGTAAAGAACACAGGGTCCGGAGGGGTTAATGAAATCTTTAAACATGAAGAGAGTGTTCGAGCTGTGGTTTATGGTTTAGGCTTGAAAAAAAAATGCATTATCAAATATCTTTTTTATTATAAGTTTTAGATTTTCTATATTGCATAAGTACTATTATTGACTGACATGATTAAGTGAATTGCCTCGATTCCACTCATACATAAATTGGACCAATAATATCTTTCAACATCTTCTACCAGATCAAGACCAGTGATGTTGAGACATCCAACCTCCTTCTGGCTTAGAAATCTGAAACACCATTTAGCAATCAGATCCGGGCTGGAGGATCTGTTTTTTAGTGATCCCTCTGGGACGCTATTTGCTAATGAGATGAGAAACTAGAAGCAGGACCCCCAGAGAAAGTAGCATCCAAAAGGGACTGCCATCTGTGTTTAGTGGGATCCACATGTCTTCATTACACAATTCAAGTATCTCCTTGTTGTAAGCTGGCATGATTTTACCTCCTTGAAGCTTGTGCTGCAGTGTTATTGTATTAGTAACATTCTCGAAACACAAAAAAAAAAGCTATATTGCGTGATAGCTTTTTGTTTTTTAACATAACTTCAAGCATGAAAGGTATTTTCTTAAATCACTGTATAAGGTTATTGTATTGCAGCTTGCACAACACTATTGCCATTGTTTTTGCATTTTCAGCCCTCCTGTTGTATTCAAACTGGGTTTGTGTTTGGGGTCAACTTGATGCTAGTGGTTTTTACAAACAGGTTTTTACAAACAGAAATCAACACTATGAAAACAAATAATCATGTAAAAAGCTAAAAATATTTATTTTAGCTTGTCAGAAACTGAAAAATAAGAATAAACCACAAAATATAATAAACACAACTATATTTACTTCATTCTTACAGTCTAAAACTGTATGCAAAATCATTGACCACTATTTTATTTGTCATATTAGCCAATTCATTTGCATAGTTTTATGCAAAAGTTTGGGCCCCCCCTCTGTGGCTGCATAATAATGTGCTCTTTCTTTATAAGACAGGGGGCCCATTTCAGAAAGAAGGTTAAGTGAAAACTCTGACTATTTTAACCCTGAAATGAGAGAAACTCTGGGTTTTCCGTTTCAAAATGGCTGGAGAAAGCAGGGTAAGTCAAGCCTGTTTCTTGAAGAGAGGTAACTTTAACTCAGAGTCAGTTACTGTGGTAACTTATTCTGTGAACCTAGCCTGTTCAGGAGCAGGTTTTATTCTCTAAATAAATAGTTTCTGTCAGTCTTCTCCCCTTTTTTAAAGACGAAGCGGTATTTCTCGCCTTAGCCTTACGTTTCCACCCACCTATTTTAATGCTCAGTTTGGAGATGCGCATAAAAACGATTGATGGAAATGTCATGATGCACAAAACTTTTAAAAATACACATTAAAAACACGCGCAAAACTGAGTAGGATAAACTTTTATTCGATAGAAAAGCTGTGCATAAACTATGATGGAAACACTTTTACTGAAGGTGAAAATTACAAATTGACAGTATTTTACAGTATGTGCATTAAAAAAAGGTTTGTTATAAGAGATCATATGATGATGAAAATATGTGTGAATGGACAAACCAGCAGGCTGAG
Source organism: Danio aesculapii (assembly GCF_903798145.1). Taxonomy (NCBI): domain Eukaryota; kingdom Metazoa; phylum Chordata; class Actinopteri; order Cypriniformes; family Danionidae; genus Danio; species Danio aesculapii. Next base: position 7,925,052 of record NC_079455.1, read on the forward strand.
CATAATGTAACATCTTAAATGTTGTTTTGGTCATTCCAAAACGCCTTAACCATTTCAGTATTAGTGTTATTATATTATTAATGACCTCCAGAGCATCTGTAACATGTCAAGAGCATCTGTTCTCCGCGTGTCATGGCTTCAAACGCCATGTTCATTGTGTGTCAGCATTGTCTTCTGAGGCACAAGTAGCCTACATTTATTAAATAAAGATAAGATTGACGCAGCTTCTTCTACCGCAGTAATTTCTGTTTTTACTGTTGATATTTGGCGCCCGTTTAATCAGGACGTGACTGGATGGAAACGCTGCTTTATTCGCACATCTTTTTTTGCGATATTAAATTATTGCACATAAATTTAATAAACATTAGGATGGAAACATAGTTATTGCCTACATTTCAGTCGCACAAAGAACAAAGTCACGTATGAGAATGGCTTGTCCTTTTTTAATAAATAATTAGCTTAAATTCACGGACCTTCGACAGGGACATGTACTCAAACTAGATTAATGGGATTATTATTCTTTCTAAAATCTATTGTTCTGCTTACATTCTAAATGTCATATCAACCTCTATCACTTGATTAATAAAAAAGGCAGACACACTCAAGTGCACTTTTAAATCTATTTAAACGTGTATAAAAGCTGGAACGTGTGTAAAAAATGTATAAACGTCACACATAACATTACTTATTTTATTATACTTAAATATTTAAATACTTTAAATGTAAACTTACACATTAAATTGAGTAGCTGTTTTCCCATGCTAACTGTCTCTGTTTTATTGATGCAGTGGTGTTGCTTTTTTAAATATGGTCATATTTGCTATAACTTTGCATGAGCACATCAAGTTCAGCTGGAGAAAGAAATGGTGAACTCTTTTTTTAAGATGTTGCCATAGTCACTCGTAATATTTGCGCTCCATTGACAATGCTTTTTTATAGTTGCGGTGTGCTCGCTTAACTCTGAGTTAGTCTACTCAAAGTTAATTGACCTAACTCAGATCCGCTATTCTGAAACCGAAAACTCTGAGTTTTTTTATCTCTCAGTAAATCAACTCAGAGTTCAAGTTTAAACTCCGAGTTGGTTGAACCTCCTTACTGAAACAGGCCCAAGATCACAGTGATACCCCCTTCGTTTTTTAGAGAAAGCTAGATAATGTAATGCATTTCAGACAGATATCCGTAGTGTAGCAGCACTGAGATGTGTGAAATTTAATAGAAACTGAATAGGCTGTGCAGAAGTTTGGGCACCCTCTTTTGTGTGAATTTCAAAACCTGTAGTCACTTAAGGCTGACTGATTACACCACGAACTTGGCTCAGTGAACCTTAACAATCCTAACACAGGTGCAACCAATTATAAAAAAAAGGATATTTAAGATAGCTGATTGCTAGTTGTGCTACTCCTTAAGCTGCGGTCACACTGGGCTTTTCCTCCCATAGACTTCCATTCATACGCATGCGAATGCGTCAGACCGGAAATGCAGGGTCATGCGTCAAGTTTCGCAAGTTCAAGCTTGGTGAACTCTGACCTGCAAAATCGCATCACTTGACTGCGTGAGACCAATCGAGGATCAAAACAGGACCTCTCTGGACAGAAATTTAAAACATGGAGCAATCGGTCGCTTTTTTAATGTCTAATCATCTTGTTTAATCCCGCCTCTTTTCGCAGCGTCGCACGACAGAATTTCGCACATACAAAGCCCGGTGTGACCGTAGCTTTATTGTGAACCAGAAAGTAGCAACATGGGAACATCAAAATAACTTCCTAATGACCTATTAACTAGAACAATTTATCAATACGATTTAGGAGAAGGATACAAAAAGCTATCACAAAGGTTTATCTCCACAATAAGAAATATAGTAAGAAAATGGAAGGCAACAGGAACAGTTCTGGTGAAGAAAATGTCTGCAAGGCAAAGGCGAAGAACAGTTAAAATGATCACAGGCCACCTCCAAAGAGCTCCAGTAATATCTTGCTGTTGATAATGTCATTGTACATCATTCCACAGTCCAGCACACTCTTCACAAAGAACAGCTCAATGGAAGAGTGATGCAGAAAAAAGCCTTTTCTGCATTCTTCCAACAAGAAGAGTCTTTTAACCCCCAGGGGTCAAAGACCCCGTTTATGCATTTTGACAAGTTTTCACCTCATAACGCTGAAATGAACGTAAATTACACTTTCAGTTTTGATCGTACAGAAAAAGATCAATACATCAATCGAATCTGTTGGGTGTCTATTTTTTATTGTGTACACTCACAATGACAACAAACGTCTGTGCTTTTGAAAAATAAGGATAATAAACAGTGTAGGCATTCTGTCTTTTCTCTCTCCATGAACTGTTTTTAGAAAAGCATCGGTAAAATGCGCTGAAACTCCGTGAAAACAAAACACACAGACATGAGACACATATCTATAGAAAGCTTGAAGTGTCTTCTTTTAAATGCAAATGCGAGTGCATGTTGAATATTTGCTAAAGTAATCAGTATGAAACCAACACTATGTCTAGTTTCTCAGTCTGAGCTCATTAGAGTTAATGCTACCACGCCCACGAGGCTTTGATATTACAATGCAAGTACAATTACAATATTACAACATTTACATGACCTGAAACCCAGCAAATACTCAACAAACAGGCATGAGAGATATATCAATAGAAAGCTTGATATGTCTACTTTTGCATTAAGGCTCATATAGACATGCCTGAATCATTTAGGGAAAATATACTGTGGACAGATGAAACATAGAATGAGTTATTGGGTAATAATAACAGGCGGAAAAACAACACACCATTCCAGGAAAAGAACCTGCACTGTAAAATATGGTGGAGGGTCCATCATGCTGTGCAGATGTGTGGCCAGCACAGGTACTGGAAACCTTAGAGTTAAAGGCCGCATGGACTCCACCTAGAATCAGCAAATTATTAAGAACAATGTTCAGGAATCAGTCAAGAGGCTGAAGTTACTGTACGTCATGGTTAAATGTGTCGCAGGACTATGATCCAAGGCACAGTTCTATTTATGTTGCTCAGACACAATACAATGTTCAAGAGTGGCCATCCTAGTCCCCAGACTTAAACATCATCAAAAATCTATGGATTGCTTTCAAAAGGGAGATTCAGGCATGCCACCTTTCAAACCTGCCTGAACTGGAGAAATTTTGCAAGGCAGAATAGTCCAAAATCTCTTCAGCAAGAATTCAGCCATCCACAGGCTGTTATTTCAGAAAATGGTGTCATTATTCTGTTGGTGTGCCCAAATTTTTGCACCTGTCTGTTTTTGTTATGATTTAAATTGCATTGAATCTGTTAAGTAAATGTTACGTGAGAGCTGAAATGTTGCTTTATCCCTAGGGTATAAAATATATCCAAATTAAATTGCTGATTTGAAAGGCCCGCAGACTATGACTTGCAATTATGAAAATGATCTGAGGTGCCCAAATTTTTGCATAAAACTGTATTAGAATAATAGCAGAAAATACAGATTATGATTCACACTCAATTAAATAAATGATCATTCTCATAATTGTTGATAATCACAATATGAACAATTTGAATTGTAATGGTACATGATCATGATGATATCAAAGCAATGCTAATGCATTACAATCTTATTTGGTGCGGATAGATTAATGGATAGATGGTCGAATAGATGGATGGATGGATGGATGAATAGATGAATTGGTGCCTGGGTATATTGGGTATATTGGCTGGGTGATTGGGTGGATGGATAGTTTTTTTAAAATACATTTTTCAATGACTAAGTATTGTATTAACAAAACATTACCATTATCTAGCATTACTTATATACCCTCGGCTTAGTGGCCACATACCTGGACAGCACATTTTAGCTATTAAGTGGCTATTTAAAATACTTTGAAGGTTTTATATTTTGTTACGGACATACAGTGTCTTCCTGCAACTGTTTTGCAGCATATGAAATGTCCCAAAGACTATTTTTAACTGTCCAAAATGGGAAAAAAATATTGTTTTTACTCTCTGATAGTCAAAACATGTTTAAAAAAATGTATATGATATATATGCATTAAAACCAGTCAGGTAAAAGTGTTTTATGTAAATTCGGACCACGAGTCCACATACTGTATATGACATAATTTTTCTCTAAAATTACATCATATCAAAAGATGATACTTAGGTTTTATTCTAAGCAGGTTCCAATAAGCCCAAATAGCAAAGAGAAAAAAAGCATGTAAAAAACACATTGGACCCTAAGAAGATACAGTATATGAAGATTAACATAGTTTTTATCTGTGCTGTTTAACAAGAATCTACTACCTAAATGTGATTGAATAACTTAACTGAGTAAAAAAAATGCATTTAATTAATGTGTGACAATAAGGCCCAATCCCAAATCTATTTTTGTACCCCTTGAAACAGAGCGTGAAGGGGAAGGGCTTCAAAATTTACCACTAAGAAATGGAACACAGCTACAGCACCCGCATTCATCATCATATGTCATCGCAATCTTTTGCTTCATATAAGATTGACAATCGCGACTGCTGTAATTATTCCAGTTGCTTTATGTTATGGTATTTATCTTTAGGAAATCACTGAAGACATATTTTATGTTATCATAACGATCTAATGTGGCAATAAGATCATAACTGTTTTGTTACAAAGTGGACATATTCATCTATGTAAACACACAAAAAACAACATTAACATTATAGCAGACACTGTAAAAAAGCTCATTCCCAGCCACTAGACATTTCTGACAGGCTATTTGAGTGTCATCGAGTGTCAGAATGTTGTGAGACTGCTGTACAGGAGTTATTGAATTATATATAGCGACATTTAGCAGTTTTTATTTTGGCGTTTTTTTAAAAACAATGAAGGTAAACCATGCTTGTTTGTTTTAAAAATTCATAATAATGACCAAAAAATACAAATTTGTGGATCTCCTTACTTCCGGGTGCAGCTGCTGCCATTGTGGCTGGTATATTCTGGGACAATGTCTTACCCCTTGGTTTCAAGTGTGGTTCTGAAAAATGTTCAAAGGCGTATCTACCCCTTCTCCTTAGAATTGGCATACTCCTACCTCTTCACGTGAACGTGCAAAATGAGTGTAGGGGTAAGGGGAAGGGCTAAGGGGTAGAATTGGGATTGGGCCTAAATGTCTGACACATTGCATGGAAGCCAATGTGGGGCCGCATAGTTGTACATCCATGAACATAAATTGAAATTATTTACAAAATGTCAAGTAAACTGAAGAAAAGTGTGTTGCCTAGCAAACCAACAAAAGTAAATCATGTTTACAGATAACCTTTTCCACCTAAATCTTACAAGGCAATAAAAGTAAAGGTTTGTCTAGGCTACTTTTAATAAAAAGGGTTCGGCATACTTCAGATACTTTTAACTTGGTTGTTAGCTTAAACATAGAGAAGAAACTCAAAAAAAAAAAAACATTCCAAGTGTTTACCCTTGTTTTAACCTGTTTGCTGTTGCTATGTATTCTGTCAAGGCTCTGGATTTGGTTTGCACTTCTGTGACAGAATCTGAATTTCTTTCCCTGTCTGACTGTTTTTTGCTCAGTCCAAAAAATCTTCATGGGTTGGTTGAGAGTCACATAGAACATCCTATCATTGCTTTTAGGATGTCTAAAAATGTCTACTTGAGGTTGAGCTAAGGTATAATTCACAAAAAAGAAAGAGGAAAAAACATAATTAATAATCACCCACACAAAATTGGTTTCAAGCATTTTATGTGTGTATGTACAGTTAGGTCCATAAATATTTAGACAACGACACAATTCAAGATCAACTTGTACTAGAGGGAAGAGAAGAGTATGGAGAAGGAAAGGAACTGCTCATGATCCTAAGCAGTGAAGCATGGTGGTAGTAGTGACATGGCGTGGGCATGTATGGCTGTTAATGGAACTGCTTCTCTTGTATTTATTGATGATGTGACTGCTGACAAAAGCAGCAGGATGAATTCAGAAGTGTTTCAGGCAATATTTTCTGCTCATATTAAGCCAAATGCTTCACAACTCATTGGACGGTGCTTCACTGTGCAGATGGATGACCCAAAGCATATTGCAAAAGCAACCAAAGAGGTTTTGAAGGGAAATAAGTGTAATGTTATGCAATGGCCAAGTCAATCACCTCATTTGAATCCAATTGAGCTTGCATTTCACTTGCTGAAGACAAAACTCAAGGGAAAATGCCCCAAGAACAAGCAAGAACTAAAGACAGTTGCTGTAGAGGACTGGCAGAGCACCACCAGGAATGAAAACCAGCATTTGGTGATGTCTAAGCGTTCCAGGCTTCAGGTTGTAATTGACTGCAAAGGATTTACAACAAAGTATTAAAAAGTGAAAGTTTAATTTATGATTATTATTTTATCCAATTACTTCTGAGCCCTTAACAAGTGGAAGACACATTTGCAAACTGTTGTAATTCCTACTGCGTTCACCTGATTTGGATGTAAATGAAAAAACTGAAACTGCGGTCACACTATAGTTTGAGCTTGCGAAATTCTGTAGTACGGCACTGCGAAAAGGGGCGGGATTAAGGGGCAGGAAGATGACTAGGCATGTAAAAAAGTGAGTCCTTGCTCCATATTTTACATTTCTGTCCAGGGAGGTCATGTTTTGATCCTCAATTGGTCTCAAGCAGTCAAGTGATGCTATTTTGAAGGTCAGAATTAACCAAGTTTGAACTTTGGAATACAGCGAACTGCGAAACTTGTCGCACGAGATTGCATTTCCGGTCTGACGCATTTACATGCGTGTAAATGGAAGTCTATGGGGAAAAAAGTCTAGTGTGACCGCAGCTTAAAGCTAACTGTCTGCAGTTAAAGCACATCTTGTTTGTTTCATTTTAAAGACATTGTGTTGGTGTATAGAGCCAGAATTTTGTCGATGTTCAAATATTCATGGACCTAACTGTATTAATTAATTAATTAATTAATTAATTAATTAATTAATTAATTAATTAATTAATTAATTAATTAATTTATTTATTTATTTGTTTATTTATTTATTTATTTATTTATTTATTCATTTATTCATTCATTCATTCATTCATTCATTCATTCATTCATTTATATACATATTCATTTATTTATTTGAAGATATTGAAATCTCAGAATCCATTGTCATCCATAGATGGAAATTGTCATTGAAATCTGAAATTTTTATGAAAATCAGCAATGTTCAGAATAGTTGTGCCCAGCAGAAGGGGAGGGGGGGGTAATAAAAAAAGATAAATAAATAAATTATTTTTGAGGACTTATTAATTAATTATTTATTTATTTTTATTTATGAACTATCCCTTTAATCAGTCTATTAAAAGTCAAATGAATTAAAAATAAAATTAAAAGGGTGAATGTTTATACCCAACTCCCACCCCCAAGAGGGTTTCTTTTTAGCTTCAGATGACTCATACCATATGACTCCTACTAAATACACCCTAGAAAGTTCATTTATGCTTAAGTAAACCAGTTAATCATTTGCAAGAGCTATTAAATGTTCACCGATTGTGTCCAGAGGGTTTACGGGTATGTAAAGGCAGCACATGAGCATTCCGAGCTCCTGCTCTGATGACTCGCTATAAAAAGAGCTTTATGAGGTGATGTGTCTGCACTTCTTATCTGGCCCTGTAGGGGAGGGCTTTAGAGACGGCTGCGAGTTGTGTGGCAGCTACAGCTTCAGTGTTATTTTCCGTTTATGGATTGCGTTGAGGTGCCACAGTGGCAGCTCATGTTTGTCGGCAGGTTGAAAATGGTGCTGCATTCTATTAACCCAAGTACGCCATTGCTTAATGTGTCAGGTCTAGCAAATGATGTTTTTATCCTCGTGGGCCCCGGAAAAAACCTGCGGCTTTGGCACAGCGTGTAGGATTTGTTCACTTTTTTATTGTGCTGGAATCATTTTTTTTTCTAGCTTACGTTAGCTTTTTTACTGAGAGAAAAATACAAAATACAGTTCCAAACAGAAACTGGAATACAATCACAAGGAAAAGAAGTAAAGAAAAAGTTTTTGATTCTTTACACAAACCTTCAAGGCTGATTCTATCTGGCAAGTCTTATTTTAGACATAACTTTAAAAGAATTGACTCGTCATTTTCAGAAAAAAAACACACTCTGGTTGCAATGATTGATTTCATTTATTTATTTATTTATGTATTTATTTATTTATTCTTGAATAAGATTGATTGATTTTCATTAATTAAAATAAACAAATTTATAAGCCATTCATCACCCAGATTACAGAGATAAATGTATGTTTTTGTTCACAAAAGCTGAGTCATTTCATTCATTCATTCGTGCGTGCGTGCGTCAGTGCGTTCGTTCTTTCGTTCGTTCACTAATTAATTTATTTATTTATTTTGTTCTTTATTTGTTTGATCTCGCAATCACTCACTTTTGAAATCATCAGCCTGTACTGGTTTTCTTTTACTGTATGGTGGGATTCTCTAAAGTAATTTATGCATGGGTCGCATTGCATTATCAATTAAAATATGGTTTCATTACTGTGATTTTTTTCAGGAATCACATTATTCTGATTGTGCTGTATGTTTTGATTTACTAACAACACTCAAACTATATAATAAATCCATTCATGTACATCTAACTTGCATTTTTTGGTTTCTCAACAGTCTTTCTTTGTTAATGTTTCACTGATTATTGTAACGACAAGGGGGTCAGGTGACAATGGAGAGAAGATCCACATGCAAATTTATTCAAAGTAGAGACAGGCAATGGTCAAATACAGGAGCAAAAACACAGACGTTCCGTCACAATGCCTTTCTCACTCCACCCTCTTATTCCAGTCAATCACATTATGTCATTAGTTAGATGACTAGTCAATAGTTAAAAACATCTAATTTTCGTTTCAATATAGGTAACAACACAAGAAATATTTCCTCCACCTGTAAAAGCATTATTTCCATTGTACAGGAAAATAACATTTGAATTATAATCACTCACGTATTCATATATTTGTCAATAAAATCCTGACAGCCCAAAACATTAAAAATCCATTTTCATATCATTATTTGTTTCATTATACACACGAAACCCATGATTCCCCTTCTAGGGAACTTCAACACTGCGTCTAACCAGAACACTAGGGAAACACCTCTTTTATACGCGTCTTGAAGCACATGTGAAATCAATCTAATGTAATTAAGCGGTGTCGTCAGACCAGAGAGTATAAAAGCCTGCACTGAGCCTTCAGTGTTAACTTCTTTGCTTTCAAGAAGCACACACGTGAAAAAAAACACCCTCTCTGTGACCATTCATTACTGACTTTGCATACACAAAATACAAAAAAAACTGACAAACTAGCTTTTTTGTTTTTGATATGGCAGAAAAAAAACTTTAAACGCTGTGTGCCTCCATGTCCCCGTTTTATCACGGCTCGTGACTCACATGATTTGTGTTTAGAGTGTTTGGGAGAGGAGCATGCCCTGGCAGCATTTGAGAATGCTGACTGTGTGCATTGTGATGCTCTCTCCCGCAAAGTGCTGCGTAGTCGGAGGGAGTTCTTTAATAAAACTCCCGCGGCTCGCGCTCCTCGCGGTTCGGGTCCCACTCGTGCTGAGGCTGAGCGTAGGCTCCGTTCATGGGGTTCCCAATTAGATTTAGCGGACGAGATGGAGACGGACTCTGTCCTTTCTCTTCCTCTATCCGCGAGATCTAATCCTCCCTCGGGAGTGTCAGAAGCACGCTCTGCGGTTTCTTCTGCGCCTCGTGGGAGGGCGGCGTCATCCGTTTCCGAGGAAACCGATGCACCGCTACAGCAAAGCCAAAGAGGGTCGGGGGATCTGCCACCCCGGTCAGTAGAATATGAGGAGTTAGTGGAGGTGATTTCACGTGCTGCTGACAGGTTTGATGTAATAGACTGGCAGCCAGCACGTGAGCAGCAGCAGCTGCGTCTGACAGGAATGCTGGATGAGAGAGAATTACCCAGCAGAGTTGATCCTCCACTGAGGGACCTCCCCTTCTGTCCCGAACTACATCATGCGGTTTCTAAATCATGGAATAATCCGTATTCAGCTCGTTTAATGACACCAAAAACGGTTATTTATTCAGCAGTTCATGGGCTGGGGGAAAAAGCATGTACAGAAATGCCAAAAATAGAAGAGGATCTAGCACGTCATCTTCGTCCAGATTTAAAATCTGCAAGGGTCCCTCCTTTGTCATCTAGACCATTAAGAGTCACATCTGGTCTAGTTGGCAAAGCATACATGACGGCTGGTCAGTCTGTCGGATGCCTGCACACTATGTCAGTGTTGCAGGCATATCAGGCTGACCTAATAAAAGAGTGCTTAGATGGTGGGGGAGCAACACCCGAACAGCTTCGAGAAGCTCTTCGGGCGTCGGATTTAGCTTTAAGAGCTACTAAAGAGGCGGCCTCTAGTTTGGGGCGGTCTATGGCAACCCTGGTGGCTACAGAGCGGCACCTCTGGCTGACACAAGCAGAGGTGTCAGAAAGTCATAGAGCTATTTTTATGGACGCTCCAATATCAAGCTCAGGGCTTTTTGGTGATGCCGTCAATCGCGTCGCCGAATCCTTTGACCGAGTGAAAAAACGCTCTAGCTCCCTCAGGGACTTTCTCCCCCCAAGATCTATAAGTCAGGGGGCTGCTAAAAGACAGCCCCAGCTGTCAACCAGCTCCTCATATCGGGCGGTACAAAAGGAGAGTGTGGCGTCTCGGGCTTCCCCTCAGGAAAAGAGGGCCTGGAGAGCACACTCTCAGCCTGAGCCTTCCTCAAAAAATCTCACAAGGAAAATAGTAATTTCCAGGAAGGCGAAGGATAAAAGGAAGTCCTGACGTGTTGGAAGTCAGGCTTCCCAGGGCCCCCCCTGGACATCGAGAGCGCCATTCGGCGCCCTCGTTGAACCAGGGTCCGCGGAGAAAGGGATTTTTGTCTCCCGGGGTGGGCATTCCTCAGTGTCTGAGGGCATTGGGGACCCCACCCCCTCTTCAGAGGGTCCAAGAGCAACCAGAGGCCAGTCTCGAGAGGCTGGTACCCCTAGCACATTTTTTGGCAGCGTGGAAACACCTGCCGATGGTGTCTCAGTGGGTCCTGTTCACGGTGGAACACGGCTACAAAATACAGTTTTGTGCACGGCCACCTCACTTCAACGGTGTTACACCCACCATAGTGAAGCCAGAACAGGCTCTGGTTATGGAACAGGAAGTACTGGCTCTATTAAAAAAAGGCGCGATAGAGCGTGTTCTCCCACTCGACAGAGAATCAGGGTTTTACAGCCTGTATTTTATAGTTCCCAAAAAGGATGGGGGACTGCGTCCCATATTAGATCTGAGAAATCTAAATCGGTCCGTCGGGGCCCTCAGGTTCAGGATGTTAACCATCAAAAACGTGGTGTCACAAATTCATTCCGAGGACTGGTTTGTGACAATAGACCTGAAAGACGCATACTTCCATATATCCATCCTTCCCCAACACAGGAAGTACCTGAGGTTCGCTTTCGGGGGCGAAGCGTTCCAGTATCGGGTTCTTCCATTCGGTCTAGCTCTGTCACCTCTAACCTTCACCAAAGTAGTCGAAGCGGCACTAGCACCACTTCGTATGCAGGGTATACGTATCCTAAACTACATAGACGATTGGCTAATTCTAGCTCAGACTCACGATATGGCAGTTCGACATCGAGATGTCGTTCTTACCCATATCAGAAGGTTGGGGTTTCGGTTGAACACCGCAAAAAGTGTGCTTGTTCCAGCCAGGACGACCATTTTTTTAGGTGTGCTATGGGACTCCATGACGATGCGAGCACGTCTGTCCCCGCCACGAATCGCTTCAATTCAGTCAGCCATACACAGAGTCAAACTAGGCCAGTTCATCACTGTGAAACACTTTCAGAGAGTGTTGGGTCTCATGGCAGCAGCAGCCAGCATGATTCCGTTTGGTCTGCTGTACATGAGACCTGAGGTCTGAGGTCTCGAATGCTATGCAAGCTGGCACATCGGATCCTCCTGTGGGCCCAGAACAAAATTCTGTCCATCAGGGCAATGTATGTCCCGGACCATCTGAACAAGGGAGCAGATCTCCTGTCGAGGCAGGGGGTGAGATCCGGGGAATGGAAACTTCACCCCGAGGTGGTGGAGACCATTTGGGAAAAATTCGGGAGAGCGCAGGTAGACCTGTTTGCTTCCCAAGAGACCACGCATTGCATACTGTGGTTTTCTCTCTCGCATCCAGCCCCTCTGGGATTGGATGCCATGGTGCAGACGTGGCCGAGGCTTCGTCTGTATGCTTTTCCCCGGTCGCTCTGCTCCCAGGAGTCCTGGAGAGGGTCCGTCAAGACAGGATTCAGTTACTGCTGGTAGCCCCATTTTGGCCTACGAGAATTTGGTTTTCAGACCTCATAGCCCTGCTGGCGGGTCTCCCGTGGGAGATCCCCATCAGGAGGGACCTTCTGTCCCAGGCGGGAGGAATGATACTTCATCCCCAACCCGACCTGTGGAAACTGTGGGTGTGGCCTCTGAGGGGGCCCACCTCATAGAGTATGGACTGTCAACCGAGGTTGCTCAGACCATTCTAAGCTCCAGGGCTCCCTCCACAAGGAAGCTTTATGCCCTAAAATGGGCTCTCTTTTCAGCTTGGTGTAGAGAACACCAGCTGAACCCAGTCAGCTGTCAGGTAGCCTCAGTGCTGGAATTTCTCCAAGATCGCCTGTCTGCTGGGTTAGCTGCATCCACTCTGAGAGTGTATGTTTCAGCTATAGCGGCCTACCGTTCCCCCTAGATGATGAGTCACTAGGGCAGGACCCGCTTATTCGTCGCTTCCTACGTGGAGCCATAAGGCTAAGGCCTGTCAGCACACACAGAATACCGACATGGGATTTAACATTGGTGCTCGAGGGCATCTCTGTTCCCCCATTTGAGCCACTGCAGGAGGCTTCAGATAAGTTTCTGACATTAAAAACAGCTTTTTTATTAGCTATTTCTTCTCTAAAAAGGGTTGGTGACCTCCAGGCTCTGTCGGTTGCACCTTCATTTCTGGAGTTTGCTCTGGGCATATCCAAAGCCTTTCTTTATCCCAGACCTGGGTATGTGCCGACGGTGCCCACTCATGTGGCGAGACCTGCTGTGCTGCAGGCCTTTAATCCGCCCCCATTTCAGTCGTCGGACCAAGAGAAATTGAATTTACTCTGCCCAGTTAGGGCTCTGGATACGTATGTTAACCGGGTTATCAACTGGAGAAAGAGTGAGCAGTTACTGGTCTGCTTCGGACCCTCAAAGAGGGGGAGTCCGGCGAACAAGCGGACTATAAGTAATTGGATAGTTGAGACTATCTCAGTTACCTATCAGGCTGCTGGACGTCCCGCACCTAAATTTAAGACCCACTCCACAAGGGCTGTAGGGGCCTCCAAAGCTTCTATTTCGGGCTCTGCCCTTTCTGACATTTGTTTGGCGGCAGGATGGTCGACGCCACATACATTTGTGCGTCATTATCAGCTCGATGTAGACCCCTCACCAGGGTCCTCTGTTCTCACTGCGTAGTGTGCGTTCACAGTCAGCAGTGAATCTGGCCTAGTGGGTATTGCGTTCCCCTAGCGTTCTGGTTAGACGCAGTGTTGAAGTTCCCTAGAAGGGGAACGTCTCAGGTTACGTATGTAACCATAGTTCCCCGAGAGGGAACGAGACACTGCGTCTTCCGCCATACTCTCTTCTGCCTGTTACTTCTTTCAAGCAAATTTGAAGTTAACACTGAAGGCTCAGTGCAGGCTTTTATACTCTCTGGTCTGACGACACCGCTTAATTACATTAGATTGATTTCACATGTGCTTCAAGACGCGTATAAAAGAGGTGTTCCCCTAGCGTTCTGGTTAGACGCAGTGTCTCGTTCCCTCTCGGGGAACTATGGTTACATACGTAACCTGAGACATTCACAATGTTGTAGATAAACGATAAACCATTAAAGAAACACGAAAGATCAAATTCTTCATTTATTCATCTTAGTTTGATTCACACACTGAGGAAGGCATTGTGCTGGAACATCTGTGTTTTGTATCTCCTATGAATGTAAAATAAAGCTATATAAAGTAATTATATAGAATCATGACCTTTCAAATAAATTACAGCAGAATCTCCTCATCCACCACAAGGTGTGCAGCATCCACCTGGATGACGCGACGGCAGCCATATTGCGCCAGACTGCACACCGCACACCAGCTGATTGGTGGAGAGGAGACAGAGTGATGAAGCCAATTATGATATGGAGATGGTTAGTAGGCCATGATGGACAGAGGCCAGAGGGAAAATTTTGGCCAGGATTCCGAGGTTAAACCCCTACATTTTTCGAAGAACATCCTGGGATTTTTAATGACCACAGAGAGTCTGGACCTCGGTTAATTTTCTCATCCAAAAGACAGCGCTCACTGAGCAGTATAGAGTCCCCGTCACTATACTGGGGCGTTAGGACCCACACAGATCCCAGGTTGGGCACCACCTGCTGGTCTCACTAACACCACTTTCAGCAGCAACCTAGCTTTGTCATGTGGTCTCCCATCCAGGTACTGACCAGGTGTAGCCCTGTTTGTCTTTAGTGGGCGACCATATGAGAGTTGCAGAGAGCTAGCTGCCTGTAATAAACAATCAGTACTTTTTCTGTTATTTTAACTCTTTTTTAATTATTTCTAAAACAATATCTTGTCTCAAACTACTAAAATGCCAAGAAAAGTCCCTTTGATAATCTGCAGTGTTGAATTTTCAATATCAAAAGTCGACAGAGTAGAGATACTACCATGATTCAATTCACAACCACAAATAAAAAGAAAACCCCATGTTAACCTAATTAATGGATTTTGTTACAGTGACAGAAAAAAGAAACATCTTTAGAACAAGGGGATGTATTGTAAATAATGGCAGAACTACAATGTTGGGATAACTACTGTATCACTTTAAGTGAATAAATCTGTACATTAAACCAGTGTTTCCCAACCCTGTTTCAAGAGGCACACCAACAATACATATTTTGGTAACACTTTATTTTGATGAGTATTAATAGACTGTCTGCTTAATATCTGTTGATACCTTCAAAAGACATTTAACAGACTAAAAGAAACTTTGCAAGTACTTGTCAACTTACACTAACCCTACCCCAACCTAACAGTCTTTTTATAATCGAATGGGAATTAGTTGGCATGTAGATGCAATGTAAATTACATTGAAAAAACGGACCATCAAAATAAAGTGTGGCCCATATTTTGGATATCTCCCTTATCTGACCCATTAACTTCAGGCTTTGGAGTCTCTTCTAATGTTCTGATGAGTGGATTTAGGTGTGTTTGATTAGGAAGAGGAAAAAAATGTGTACTTTTGATGTGCCTTCAGGAACAGGGTTGAGAAACCATCTTAAATCTGAAAAAAAAAAAAAAAAAACATACAGAAGCATTCACATGGCAGCGAAATGACACAACTTTCTTGTTGTACCCAGATCCCAGCAGTGGTGGAAAGAGTACTGAAAAATCATACTTAAGTAAAAGTACCATTACTTGCCTACTAATGTAGTGCAAGTAGAGTAAAAGTATCTGTTGTAAATATTACTCAAAGTATGAGTAAAAAGTAGCCCTTTCAAAAGTATTCAAGAGTAGTGAGTATTACACTGTAAGAAGCTGATGCATTTACATCTAATTTGTGGATGTGTGTAAACGTAACATCATAAGACGTTAATATTAAGTTAGATTTAGGTTGTGACGTCGGGTGACCAAAATTCAATGTCTTGCCAGCGTCTAAGGACAACATTATTTTGATGTCCAATAACGACACCAAATGACATTGATATTTGGTTGATTTTAGGTTGTGTTGGAAAGTGACCAAAATCCAACATCGAGCCGACATCTTAAACCAATGTCACATTGATGTCAAATACTGACATTTATTCATTAGGTATGGCAACCAAAATCCAACGTCTGATAGACGTCATAGTGGTAGCGTCCACACAACGTCAAGCTGTAACATCATTAGATGTTGAAATTTGGTTGGTTTTAGGTTGGACGTTGGACATTGACGTCGGCCTGACGTTAAGTTCTGATGTCAACACGATTTTCATTTCCATTTTCATTCACTTAATGCTTCCAAACAGTTTGCTGCAATTATAAAGCGCCCATGTCTTGAGTTAGTTCATTATGATGCAATTTACCTTCTGTGTGCGATTTGACAGCAATCACAGGACTGATTCTTCTAATCCCAATAGACAGGGGAAAAAAGTTGTGACTGAAGGTTGAAGGAAAGTTGTGGCGTAAAAGTACCAATACAGCACTAAAAATGTACTCAAGGGAAAGTAAAAGTACACATTTATAAATAACTACTTAGTAAATTACAATTCCTGAGAAATAACTACTCAATTACAGTAGTTTGAGTATTTGTAATTAGTTTTTACACCACTTTACACCACTTGATCTCAGAGAACCAAAACAGAAGCCAAGCCTACTGGATAGGGACAGAGACATCATCACATCATCACTTGGTCATTTAGAGACTCTCCACACCAGCTTTTGAACTGACACTTATTGTTTCCCCCCCAAGAGTTCAATTAATTCTGGGGTGAGTATCTCCGCAGGCCAGGAGAGCTGCAGTGTGTGTGTGCAAATCGCTCCGTTCTCTCGAGCTCACTGATTCATGTTCACAGTTGACCCGGGCTTCACACAAAGCCCTTGTGACAGGCTGTTGGTGGGACTGTTACAAAAAGGCAAAGTTTGTCATGACACGCATTTCCATAATAGCTGTGGAGCGCGTCAACGAGGTGCCACTTCAATGAGAGCAGGCAGCACAAGCTAACGGTTGTGTTATTGATATAAATAGAGCTGCCAGAATCTGAGGATCTGCGAGGAACGATACTTAAAACCTCTAGGCTAATTGTGATTTGTGTCCATACAATAGCCTCCCTATCCCCATGCCAAACAAGCATGACCTATGTTGATACAGGTCACATGCTGTATCGGTAAGCCTATTTGCAGTAAGTTTAGGCCTAAAACTCTTAAATCC
Organism: Danio aesculapii; assembly: GCF_903798145.1. Lineage (NCBI taxonomy): Eukaryota > Metazoa > Chordata > Actinopteri > Cypriniformes > Danionidae > Danio > Danio aesculapii. The sequence goes on from NC_079455.1 coordinate 7,942,028, forward strand.
CAAAATGACCCCAAACTACAATACAATAGAAAAAAATTATGATAAATAAAATAAATTTAAAAAGTTAACAAATTCAACAAATTGAAATCAAATCTACTTCACCTTTTATTCACTGTACAGTATCATTTACATACACACTGATTTAGATTTTTTAAAAATTGTTTAGTGAAGGGCAAATGAATCTCTCTTTTTCAAGACCAAATGCACAGATATTTAATGACTAGCACTTTGGTTTCTTTCCTAACTTTTTATGGTCATTTAACGGCCCGTTTCCATTAACGTTCATTACGGTTAATTTCGGTATGCTTTTATGGCCGTTTCCACTGTCAAAGTGTACCTAAAAGCGAACCGTATCACTTTTTGGTCACCCTTTGCAAAGGCAGAGCTAGACGTGCAGGTGAACGCTATTGGCTTACAGAAATTTGTCACTCGTAGAAGCAGGCAAATGAAAACAAAGGAAATACCATTTTTAAAAACACAGCAGAGACATTACACCAAAATAATATATACATATAATAACAAGCCATGGTCATAACAAGCTCAAACAAACCTTGTCGTTGTCTTGATGTATAGCCACAAAGCGAAGAAGAACAAAATCTGTTGTAGTTTTACAAGCCCGTTTAAATAGGCGAGCGGTTTCACTTAGTCCAGAGAGCTCACCGCGCGTTTGAAACAAGAAACTTTTTGAGCTCATATAAATAACGTGCGCATGATCATTGAAGGGCTCTGATATCCGATCCTTTCAGAAAGAGACAAAAAGAAGCTGGACAAAAACAGCAGTAAATGATGCTTCTGCAACCTAAAACATGAACAAACTGCCTTGTTTAACTATTATCATCACCTTTTAAACTATTATGAACTCTGAATGACGGAATTACTTTCTAACAAGAGGTTACATGGCTGCTGAAGATTAAAGTCAGATATGAGAGGTTTGCACTGATTGATAACATATCGGAGACTGTAAGGGTCTGTATGTGTTCATACCGTATATGTTGCATCTATTTATTTATTTCATTTAATTGCAGACGTCATTGACCTGCATAAATATTTTTACATATGTATTATAGGTTACAAATTTATAAATACAAATTTATACACTTAAATATTAAAATTGTATTTTTTTGTGCTTTCTTCTCACTATTTTTACACCAGTGGGCTCAATTGTTTTTATCTTGCCTAGGGCCCCTCAACCTTACAGGCCGGCACAGGTGCTAAATCCACAAAAAAGGCAACAACTACATCTTAAAAACTACAATGTTTTATGTTGTCCAACCGCTGCAATATTTGTCAAACGGTAGTAGGCTAATTCCTTGTCATGACTCATGTGGGCGGAGTAATACACGATGGTCAAGAGGCTGTACTAGCGCTGTTATTGAAGAATATCACACATCTGTGTGTGTGTATAAAATAGAAGTGTGAGCCTACACTGGTCTCACGGTTCGGTTACAATTATCATGCCATTGATTCGGTTTAATTCGATATCCCGGTGCATCACGGTGCATTGACGATACTTTCCATACACAGTTTTATATTTTCCTCACAGCACAACAATTCTTGTATGAAAATGTATAAATATATTTATACTTATATACTATTTGTAATACAATTTTGTCCTTTAATACAAACAGTCAGATATATAAACTGTACCTTTAAACAACACAAGCATTTATAGCAAATAAACAAATATAAATATCCCGCTCGCTCTCTGAGCCTTGTCTTAGTCACGCGCTGAACAGAAAGGGCTGCGATTGGCGCTGGCAGCGCTCTTCACAGATGAGTGGCACTGATAAATGGCAGCGGCAATCACAGCTGTTCCATGATAGACACGGTGTCTGTATCCAGAAGTATCGCTGTAACAGCCAAGAGGAGAGGAAAAGTCATGCCCAGCAGGTCAAATGGGCAACAGTGAGAGAGAGAGAAATTGAGTTTACTTTCATTCTCTCAATCGCAGTGAAATAGGGGCTTTAGATGTAAGTGTCACTGAAAGACTGTCCAGCAAACACACACGCAGTGAAACTGTGCACAGTTTCTGCGTTTTTAAGTAGTTGTAGCGTTGTAAATACTCACACTCGCCTCCCTCGCCATAGTAAGCTACCGCAACATAGTGCATATGAGATATATGACGTCAGTACATAATAACCGGTTCTGATTATTACTGAACCGTTACCGAATTGTCCACGTCTGCATCGCGGTGCACTGAAGAAACAATTAATTTTGACACCCCTAGTATAAAATATATATTAATACCTAATTATTATTTTAACTTTTATACATTTTTAGGTAATATTTTTCACTATGAATCTTGATTTTTGATCATTTTAGTCTTTAGAATCAATATATCAATATCAGTATTATAGTTGTAATATCACAACTTGTATGCCTTCCAAGTTTATTAAAATCTATCCAAACATACATTGAAAAATGCATGTGTATACTTCGCTTCATTCAGGAAAAAAAAAAAATTGCTATAGCTTACAGTTTAAACACAGAGACTGATATCTCATCATTGACTGGGAACAGAGACTTGTCAAAATACTATAAAATCATCATTGGGATGTAAACCATGCCTCATTAGTTCTGAAATGAGCATGCCCTGCCAAATAGCTGTGAAATAAGGACATTAAGACGTCTGCATCCTACTATATTAATCAAATTAATATGATATCAAGTTAATTACATTTTGTCTAGAAAATGAATATTGTGTTGTGTGGAATCTCAATTTCAAAAGCAGTCTCCCATGATCTCAATATTGATATGCATGTCCTTTGGCATCTGAGGACACAAAAATTTTTAACTCTGCCCCAGTCCTGACACATTGGCCTACACCGAGATGCCACCCAGCAATTTGAGTTGACATAAATCAGCGAAACATCCAGCTGTTCATCTGCATCTGCACTCTACACAGACCTGATCTCCACAGGCCCCCTGAGAACCCATTGCCCTTCACACCATCTTATTCCAGAGTAACACATTTCCTTCACAGGAAGGCTCAGAATCTTGACAAAAACAAGCATCACCCCACAGTTCATGTAAAAACCTCACATTTCATCTGCATAAATTACAATATCTGCACTGCGAAATCACTTTAGTCACAGTTTAGGGATCAGGCCTCGGGGCTAGACTGTTGAGATGTTTTGTCAGGTAACCTAAATATGCTTCCTGTGGTAACATCTAAATTCAAAGGTTTATTCAAGTATTTGTTTTGTTTTATTTTATTTTGTTTTATTTTATTTTGTTTTGTTTTGTTTTGTTTTGTTTAATATGACTGAATCAATTTGACTGCTGTCCTGATGGGACATTTAACTAAAATGAAGACATTTGTATTCTTTTTCTGATGGAATTTAGCTCCCAGCAAGTGTAATATACACAAGAGTAAGTGGAAAAAACATTTTGATTAAAAAAACTATTATTAAAATGTGCATTTTTGAGTTGGTGAGACACAAGGACCATTACTAATAATAATCTATAATATATACTATACTCTCAGAAGTAATGGTCCAGAAGCTGTCATTGGGATGACATCCTTTAAAAGGTAAATTTTTGTACCTTTTAGGTACTAATGGGTATCGTATGATACAACATTGATCCTTTAAGTACTAAAATGCACCTTTAAGGTACCAACATGAACCGACATGAAGGTTCTAACATGAAGGTACTGCCCGAGTGACAGCTTCACCTTTCGTTCTGAGAGTGTACTAAAATAATCTACCATTAAACATATTGATTGACTGATTGATTGCTTTGATTGTTTGTTTATTGATTGATTTATTGGTTCATTGGTTGATTGATTGGTTCATTTGTTTGTTCATGCGTGTGTTTGTTTGTTTGTTTCTTCATGATTGATTGATTGATTGATTGCATGGTTTGTTTGTGTATGCATTCGTTCCTTCGTTGCTTGATCGATTGGTTCATTGGTTGATTGATTGATTGGTTTGTTTTTCATTCATTCATTCATTCATTCATTCATTCATTCATTCATTCATTCATTCATTCATTCATTCATTCATGTGTTTGTTTGTTTGTTGCTTGATTGATTGGTTCATTGGCTGATTGATTGATTGATTGATTGATTGATTGATTGGTTTATTGATTGATTGGTTTATTGATTGATTGGTTTGTTTTTTCATTCATTCCTGCATTTGTTCTCTCATTGCTTGTTTGATTGATTAATTAATTGACTGGTTGATTGGTTGATTGATTGGTTTGTTTGTTTATTTATTTGTGCGTTTGTTTGTTCATTCGTTCGTGCATTTGTTTTTTCGTTGCTTGATTGATTAGTTCATTGGTTGATCGATTGATTGGTTTGTTTGTTCATTCATTTGTGTATTTGTTTTTTTGTTGCTTAATTGATTGATTGATTGATTGATTGGTTTATTGGTTAACTGATTGATTGGTTTGTTTATTCAGTCATTTGTGTGTTCATTCTTTTGTTGCTTGTTTGATTAATTGATTGGTTTATTGGTTGATTGCCTGATTGATTCATTTGTTAGTTCATTGATTGGTTCATTGGTTGATAAAGTGGTTTGTTTGTTCATTCATTGATTCATTGATTTATTGATTGATTGATTCATTCATTCATTCATGCACTCATTGATTGATTGATTGATTGATTGATTAATTGGTTTGTTTGTTCATTCATTAATTCATGCACTCACTGATTATTTGATTGATTGATTAGTTCCTTGCTAGATTGATTGATTGATTGATTGATTGATTGATTGATTGTTGACCAATTCATTGATTCATTCATTCATTTGATAGAACAAGATTTCCAGGATTTGTTTAGGCGTATTAAAGTAAAACATCCATGAAAAGTTGAATGTCAACAACACAGTGTAGTTAATATTCAGGAGAGTTGATGTCACAAACAGTCGATTACATCTCCCTCCCTTCAAAATGCTAGAGGGACATAGCAAAATTAAAATTCAATGAGTAGCACTTAAAATGTAGAGCTCTGCCGCCAAATAAGCTGTCCTCTAATTTATTCATTTTTTTTCCAAATTATTAAAAAGTCTGGAGAACAGGTCCCTCGCCATTTTTAATGCATTCGAAAAACGGACAGCATGTCATCTCTTCTGAACCCAACACACACACAGACACACACGCGCACACACACAACCGTGAGTCATTGCAGGTGCTAAGGATTACTACTGCAATAAATGGAGACCCTCTACGCGTCTGGAGATTTAACGCATGAACAAAATGACAACAATAAAAATAAAAGCAGGATGAGAATTCTGATACTCGTGTACTTGCATTTTGTGCAGTGAAAAGAATCACAATTTGAGTCAGAAATAGAGCTTTTTATTTAAAAATGTATTTATATTTGTATTCATGCATGATTGATTGATTGATTGATTGATGTTAAGAGTACATTTTTTACACTTTAATCTCTTTAATATGTACTTGTATGCATTAGTGATGATGTACCTGAACGAAAGCAAATAAAAATGAAGATGGCAATCAATCAAAATTGAATAAATTGCATCAATAATATCACTAAATGCACAGTTTTTCTTTATGTATTAATTTATCTTTATGTATTCATTGATCCTACTTAGTTTTGATTTCATTTTATTTTCAGTAAATTTTTTACTCATTTTATTAGTTTTTTCCAAGTTATTTTAGTATACCAAGATAAACTGATAATGTATGTTGGTCATAGTATAGTATATATCATAGTATATAATTGTTATGATCACCAGCGACCTAGCGGCTGCAGAAATAAAGAACTACAAATCCGCCAGTATTTGGACAACAAGTTCCAGTCATGCACCGCTCACACGCACCTGTTCCTCATTCCGTTGATTTAAACACGCACAGCTGGGAGCTGCTCATGAACTGAATACATGGACTATATACACAGCACACACGCCTCTTTGCTGAGTCTTGTTATACTGTTTGTGAAAATTACGACCTTGCCTTTCTTAGTTAGACCTTTGCTTTGTTGTTTTGTTTGTTTACGTTGCCTGCTGCCTGTCTGTACTAACTATTCGCCTGTGTTTTGACCACATCTCTGGATTCCCTGTATAGATCTATTTGCCCCTGTGTTGACCGTTGCTTGCCTGACCATCCTGCTAATAAACTAGCTTTGGATCCACACCTCTGTTGTCAGCATTTAACATTACAATGGTTCTGATATTTTGGGTTAAAACTGTCTAGTCCACAACAGTTTTACGCAAACCATACTAACCAAATTTGATACTTCTAAGAATATTGAATGACTTTTCTGATTTATGTTTTTTTTTTAAGTGTAACACTGTGCCTTAACCACATGCTATGCGGCCTTGCCCCATTTTGCCCTTGAAACAGAGTGTGCAGGGGAAGGGCTTCAAAATTTACCCCTAAGAAATGGGACACCACTACAACACCTGCACATCTTATTATATGTCATCGCGATCTCTTGCTTCATATGAGATCAGACGATCGTGACTGCTGTAGTTATTCCAGTTGTGTTATTTTTTGGTATTTTTCTTCAGGAAATCACTGAAGGCATATATTATGCTATCATAATGATCTAATGTGGCGATAAGATCGTAACTATACAGTACTGTGCATTTACACAGTGGCCATGATCTATATCAACACACAAAAACAACATTAACATTATAGCAGACATTGTAAAAAGCTCATTCCCAGCCACTAGACTTTTCTGACAGGGTATTTGAGTGTCATCGAGTGTCAGAATGTTGTGGGACTGCTGTACAGGAGTTTATAGACTACAGGGATTATAGATATCAAAATTTAGCGTTTTTATTTTAGCATTTTTTTTAAACATGATGGTAAAACATGAGTGTGATTATGAATGTATTAAAACATATGCATGTTTGTTGTATAAATTCGTAATAATGACAAAAAACTACTAATTTGTGGATCTCCTTACTTCAGGGTGCAGCTATGCTCTTGTTAAGGCTGGTGTATTCTGGGAAAATTTCTTACCCCTTGGTTTCGAGTGTGGTCCTGAAAAATATCTATTCGAAGGGGTATCTACCCATCCCCTTAGCCCTACGCCTTCAAGCTAATGACAATTGGGTAAGGGGAAGGGCTAAGGGGAAGAATTGGATTTGGGCCTTAGTTATTACTTGATACTTGTTGCAGGTTTGACATGCTGTCCTGGGAGAGAACCCGGAGCTTGGAGATACTGGAGCCTAGGGCTCCCACCTGCTTGTATAGCATAGAAGGGGGTCCGAGATAAAATGGGTCTCGAAAGCTCCCCCTGGTAAAGGAGGAAAGGGGAAGATGGGGTGGATGGGGGATTTTTCAAAAATTAAAATAATGGAAGTAAGACAAACTAGGCTATTTATTGACAGCTGATTGGTTATTGATGATTGTTGATGCGGGACCAGCCGTGATCAATCTTAGCACATTATTCTCTCAAAATTAGTTTGTAAAACTTCTCTTTAACTGTTAACTGTCTGCTCTACCAAATGGTTAACCATAGTTTGACTGTTTTAAATAATGACTGTTAAAGTAATTTAAACAATGACTGTTTTAAATAATGATTTACACTACACGGCAGTAAATAAGAATCTGAAATATTTTATGGCATACTTCCAGTACTTTTACTATAAACCGACATAACAACCATTTAGTAGAGGTTGATATTTTAGAAAATATGGGAGGTGTAACTAGTGACAGTGGGAGTTAAGAAATGCAAACCATTTTTTTTTTTCTTGGTGTTGTTAGCACACGGCGTTAGTATACTTTTCATTTTAAGTATCTTTCTTAGAAGTACGGTACAGTGAACTAAAGCATACTTTCATATTTTTATGCTTTCAAAAAAGTATACCACATATAGCAATGTAATATTTACACCACTGCCAATCATATACAGTTGAAGTCGAGATTATTACTCCCCGGTGATTTATTTTTTTCCTTTTTCAAATATTTCCCAAATTTTGTTTAATAGAGCAGGGAATTTTTCACAGTTGTTTCTATCATTTTTAAGAGAAAGTCTCTTCTGGAGAAAGTCTTATTTGATTTATTTTGGCTAGAATAAAAAACATTTTTTCCTTTAAATGTCACTCTAAGCTCAATACTAGTATCTTGAAAAATATCTAGTGAAATAGTATGTACTGTCATCATGGCAACGAGAAAGTAAATCGTTTATTAGAAATTAGTTATTAAAACTATTATGTTTAGAAATATGTTGAAATAAAATCAATCTTTCCGTTAAACAGTATTTGGGGGGGGAGCTTATAATTCTGGCTTCAACTGTACAGTATGTATTTATATCCTAAAAAGTCCTAAATCACAGTACTAATGTTACATGAAAGTTACGCGAGTTTGTTTATAGAGGACGTTGTGTCACTGGGTGGGTTTTAGGGGTCTTGTGACATTTCTGCCCTGGGGCACCTGCTTTGATCCAGCCCTGCTGTACTTCCAATTAATCAAGGCTCAAAGCACAGTACGGGAAAGTTGAAAAGATCAGTAAACACACGGAGGGAGGGAAGGCAGCTACGTGTGGAAACCTGAACAGATCGACCACTGAGAGGCAAATGAAAGCAGTAGATTGCCTGGCAGAAGCTCTGAAAATACACAACCGCACAGACTGAATTGGTGGATCACTCTGATGGAGACCCATTACTTCAGCTCACTTCTAAAGGCTGTTCAAAGAATCAATGGCCAGCAGGCAGTAATGAGGCTCCAGAATAAAAAACTGCACTTACTATAGTGAAGTTCATAACTTTGAGGATCCAGATGGTGAGAGCGAGGTTGACCACTATGAGGATCATAAGGAGGAGAACAAAGAAGTAAAGGCAACGTTTCCGCCAGCCGTAGATCCCCACTTTATACACTTGCGGTTTTTCGGTACTCTGGACATTGTTCCTATGAGGGCACTGTTCCTGGGTCATCTGCAAAAAAACACAAATGTAAATGTTAATTACGGTAATGGAAGTTTATCTTGATAAGGTCTTGATACTTGATTTAATCGTCAATGTTATAATATTTTAAACCTATTTAATGATAAATAAAAAATACAATAGATTTTTTTACCCACTATAAAATCACAAAATCATCTGATTAAACCGAAATGCAAACAGATGCAACATTACGTTTAAATAATACCATTGAGAGCAATATTTTAAGTCAGTATTTTCAAATAACATTTTTATATAATTATGTAGAATACATTTTGTTTTAAAAAATACTATTTGTTTATTTAAAAATACAATTTGTTTACTGTTTGTTTAATTGTATAATATGTATTTGTATAATTGTACTATTATATATAAAATGTATAATAAATATTAATTATGGCCTGCAATCAATGTTTTAACACCATCTACAATCTATATAGCTAAGTTACGAAGTATGCTGTCCATCTCAGATGCAAAAAAGCTAGTTCATGCTTTTATGACTTCTACTGTAATGCACTGTTTGCTGGCTGCCCAGCACCTTCTATTAACAAATTTCAGCTAGTACAAAATGCAGCTGCCAGAGTTCTTACCAGGTCTAGAAAATATGATCATATCACCCCAATTTTATCCTCCTTACACTGGCTGCCTGTTAAGTTTCGACGCAAAAGAAAATCTACTTTGTTTTTTTACTTATGTTTATTTATTATTATTATTTTTCTAAATAACAATATCTACACGTATAACCACAATTAAATAGGTCATTCTTTTTTTAAGTCATTAAACTTATCAAATGTCAAAAAAAAAAAATGGAAATCAATAATACATTGTTAACCTTACGGCACAATAGACAGTAGTTGATTGGCTATCTCATACACCCCTTGACTCCGTAGTTCTGCATTATTACAGCTTCAGCAGTCTTCATTTATGCTGATTCTAATAATATGGTTACAAAAGGGAAACGGCACTGTACAATTGAAGAGCCATAATAATAGACTAATATTTCTGCGCCCGAATACAATTTTACCGTCGACAGCATTTTGAGCAGCACTCTTTGTCTGCGAAGTCAATCGCATTTGACAAGCACACACACTCAGAACGCTCTGAAACAAATGACTTCAGACAGCTCTGTGAAAAACCCAACGTTTAAGAATGCACAATGAAAAATTCAATAAGGTTTTTTTCCATATCACAGGATTTATACTATCAATTCTGCCCTTATCATCATATTGCATAATCATCTGCATTTTAAGTGTACAGTCTGTCAGGATATAATTCTTCAAAGAGAATGCCAAAGAACATCAGGCTGATTATTATTTTTAAAGTCATCACTGAGTTCCATGAATTTGATCTTTTGCAGAAAGCTTCAATATCGTTGTCCTTTTTAGTATCCTCTGTGTACAGTAAGTAAACTGTAAACCGACAAAGACACTGCAATACTGAACAACAGAAAAATAATGTTTTTTTTTTGAGAGCGAGACAGTGCCTTTGGGATAATCTGCCACTTTTGCCCTATTTAGAACTAAACCGTTCGCTCAGACAACCTTCTACACTGGTTACAGAATAAATGGAAGCCAATAAAGGGAAATCAGTGGGCTGGAAGTGTATAACTGCACAGCCACTGTGGAAACTCTGACTGCGGGAGACCCTGATATGATTTCTATTTGACCCAGCCAGTGGATTTATTTATTTCTCACTGCCCTGTAAAACATGTACTGTGTATGTCCAGGAAAGAAAACTCTGCTACTTTTTTAAATCTGTTTGATTCAGAATTCGTTGGATAAAGGTTAATTACTAACATATGGAACAACAGGGGGCGAGTTTTATTATTGATTTGCCAAACACTGATTGTTGAGATTTAGAGGCAAAATAGACTGTAGAGGCAAAAATGATGTGTAAAATACTGCAAATGTATTTTCTTACTATATTTGTGTGTTAAAAAGGTGGAGCATACTCAGAGTTAGAGTGTTAATAATTACAAAGCAACTAGTTACTGTAATTAAAACACTACAGAAACTCAACAGCTATGTTAAAATTAACTCAGAGAAGCAATCTTTTTTTTAACCAATTATATTTTACATAAAGTACTATTTAGTAGAGTTGTTTTGTTTAATAAAGCCTGAAATAAACTAGTTTCATTTTATTGTTTATTCATTGAGACCAAGTGTGTCTCACGCATCCTTTTGAGTGAAGGTCCTGGGCGCTGGCTGCAGTACAAGTCATAAAGCTCACCTCCTCCATGTTAATGAATGAGACTTGAGCCCAAATAATATTCTTGCGGCAATAAAATTTCCCGAAAGATGGTTTTGGTCAATTAAGGCACTGGTTATGAAAGTGGTATAGGTGCAGATCTTTATTTTTGTAAGCAGCAAGTTTTTAGCTAGTAATGTAATGCTATAAAAATGTGGCGTGTCATTGTGATTGACAGTTGTGATTTACAGTTTTTTCTAAACAGACCATCTGAGCTTCGGGAGGAAATTGAAGTGTTATTATTCAATTTCTGTGTTATTTTACCATGATTAAAAGAGTGATTTCAGCAGTAAACCACACTTTCTGACCTACAGGATCTGATGTATCACTGCTTATTCGGTTAAGTGTGAGCTTTATCAGTCTTTATCTTAGTTTGCTGATACACGCCTAGCCATGACGGGCAAAATACAGGTGATTGCTATCTAGCAGTAATTCTCTTTATGGGTCTGAAATAATAATTAGGAAGACAAAACTAATGTTAGCCGATCTCCACATCGATGTCCTGTAACGTTATTTGAATTTGATTTAAAGGACGTCTCTAAGATTTTGAGTTTCGGCATGTTGTTGAGTTCATCTACTATATTTGCTGTTAAAAAATATTAATGTTCTAGAAACAGAATCTTGTATAACAAATAGAGCTGTAAATGTTATATATTATTTATATACATCATTTAACATTGGCTTTTTTATTTGAAAACGCCTACTAAACATTAAAATGAAGGTGAATTATTATTCTTATTTAATTCTGTACAGTGAAGTTGGAAATATTGTAGTTATACAGTATTAACAAACATTCCAAACTGCATTATGTTGACAGATGAAGTAATTCAAATAACATTAAAAAAAACAATCAAAAAACCATTGTAAAGTACTCTAAGGATTTACTCAAATTAAATTAAAGGCAATTTTATTGTTGGAATTGCCATGATTTTTCAGGTTTTTTATTTTTAATAAATTTCAACAATTTCAAAAAATCTTTTATTCACATTGTCGTTATGGGGTATTGTGTGTAGAGTTTTGAGGAAATAAATTAATTTAATCCATTTTGGAATAAAGCTGTAACATAAAAAAATGTGGAAAAAGTGACGAGCTATGAATACTTTCTAGATGCACTGTAGCTTAGAGTACAAATTTATTGGTTCTTAAAAATATGAGCCGGGGTTGATATAGTTCTACATGACAAACCTACTGTATGTAAAAAAATATATATAAAAAAAGAAAATAAATAAATAAATAAATTAATTAAAAAAATACAAAACTCGACAATGCTAATACTGTTGACATATGAAACTTTCTATAAAAATTGTTTATAAAATTATGCCAGTATTGAAAAAAGTGGAGACACGTCGGCATTGTTTTCTTAAAGAGAGAACATAGAAAGAATGATTGAAATCAAACAGTTTAAATAGTGTTAAAAAAATAGCAAAAGATAGAAAAAATAGAAAAAAAGATGTTTGCTCTGTGCCTCAAGTATCTGATGACATAGATTTGCTTCAGTTGAGAATTTTACCATCAAATATTCTGGTTTTGGGCAAGCTGTGATTTAATGAAAGATTAAACAAAGGCTTTGTGATTTCTCTTCTATTCTACACTGCTTTTCCCCTGAGGCGAGGCGAGCTTGTGCACCACTTATTGAAAATGACTGATGTAAGTAATCTGATGTCTCCTTCACAATTAAAAAAAAAAATTCGTAACATTATTGTGATGTTAAAATATGTGTGTAAAAAACATGCATGCCCTTCAGCTAGTCTAATGTTCTGCCTTTCTGTGCAGGAATTGGGGTTTCTGACTCTCCATTTACCGGGACAAAGATTTAATAAAATGAAAAGTCGTAGAGTGACTAATGGGGCTCAATGAGGAAAAACAACATAATTCATTTGCTAATACTCTTCTGCAGGGGGAACGGCAAACCATTGTGCATTAAACCAGCTGGATAAAGCTGCTATTCACAGCTGAGTAAGCCCTGCTCCAGATTACATCTAACAGAAATCTTTAACAGAAATGCTTATTATATTATATTATATTATATTATATTATATTATATTATATTATATTATATTATATTATATTATATTATATTAACAATACATATTCTTAACATAAAATGGACATGTTATAAAGGACTTACTTGTCTTTCCAAAAAAAAAAAAGAGTTTATTATCATCATTTGAGTTGAACAATCTCTTGTCATAAAGATTCAAATTATAGGATTTGAAGTAAAATAGTACAAAGATGGATTGAAATACAATTTTTATAGCTTTGAAAATAAATTTTACAAAATTAAATAACATTTACTTGAATTTTTATTTTTTTTTCATATATATATATATATATATTTTTTTTTTTTTACTTGTACAGTCCCGACATTCATTCATTAATTTCCCTTCGGCTTAGTCCCTTAATTATCAGGAGTTGCCACAGCGGAATGAACAAAAAAATATTCCAGCATATGTTTTACGCAGTGAATACCATTCCAGCCGCAACGGAGTACTGGGAAACACCAGCCTGAGGAAATGTAACGTAACTTTTTTTCGTTTTGTCAGTTTAGTGACTAATTCGTACAAATTTGCATGAATTTAAAAACCAACCCCACCCCTAAACACAACCACCATTGGGGAATAAGCAAATTATACTAAATTAACCGAATGAGATTGTACGATTTCAAATTAATTAGCCACTAAATCAAAAAGTTACGAATTGCCATGAGATAGTATTGGAAGCATCCATACACTCTCACTTTCACACACACTTTTATACTCTACAGCCCATTTTGTTTACCTATATGATTACTGCATGTCTTTGGGCTGTGGGGAAAACCATATATATATATATATATATATATATATATATATATATATATATATATATATATATATATATATATATATATACTAAAAGCATGTCTTGACCATTTGTGAAGACGTGTGGGTCCACTCAGTTGTAAATGTTTTGCTGAAGGATTGATTGAGTGAAGTGAAAACACTGCTGTTCCTCAGGGAGAGAAGAGATGGCGAATTACTCATGTGAAATAAAGTGTGAGTGTCCTGCCCTTGTAAATGGCAAATACTACAAATGTTACTCTGGATCATAACAGAAACTGGTAACATAATAAAACAGACAAGGACTTAGTGCTAAAGATTATGAACTGTTTATCTAAATTTAAATTACACTGCATCTACATGCCAACTAATTCTCATTAGATTATAAGTAGACTGTTTGGTGGGGGTTAGGGTTGGAGTTAGGGTCAGGGTTAGTGTAAGTTGAAATGTACTTGAAAACTTTCTTATAGTCAGTTAAATGTCTGTTTAGCAGCATTATCAACCCATATTAAGCAGACAGTCTACTAATACTCAAATGGACCATCAAAATAAAGTGTTACAGAATATTATGGTAATTCATCCAAACTATTCTTTCCGGCATGTGTTAAACAATAACTTATTATATTCTTAAATGACCAACGACATTTTCCCCATAAATTAATTTCTGCACTGCAACAAGTATATATTATTGGATTTTATTCATTTTTGGACTGTGGCTTCAAAATTACAGTAAGAGTTGCAATGAAGCTGAAATACAAAAGATTCTAGAAACGGTTTTATATGCTTGCTTAAAACCACAGGAATTACCCCCAGAATTTAAAGCTCAATTTTGACCATATTTAGAATGGTCCTGAACATTAACAAGCTCTGCTGTAGCTTATGACAGAGCCTTTTCTCTCTCTATCATGCATCAAACACAAAGTGGCAAATTTCACAATATACACGATTAACTAACAAAAGATACAGCCTTTTTGGGGATGCAGAATAAATTTGTAATCTGTTTTTTGTCAAATACACTTTAATTCAAGCTTATATAAACTTAAAAATGGGGGTAAGTATCATTATAAAGTAACTATAAAGTAACATATTATTGATCCATTATGGATTTCCAGAGACTGCATTGTTCCAACTGGCCTGTTTTTCACCAAGCGGTTCAGCATTATCCAGCAGAGGTATATCCAAGGTAAATCCAGATTTTGTGTAACCTTTGTCATAGGCAATAATATCGTATGATCGTCTAAGAAATGGAACTAGCTAGCTATCAAAAGCATAATCTGCACTTCACAATCACTTAAACTTAACAGAGACGTAACTCGTAATTCCAACATCACAGAACATTCTTCCATTTTGAAATTGCTCAAAAGCCATTAACCCTATATAGCCACATGTATCATATTTGCTACACAAGTTTCTAAGACCTATATAATATCAACCTAATCAATACTTCGTTTAAAGCCAGTTGTATTTGATTTGACAATAGGTAACAGGTAAAAATAAAGTGAAAAACTGCCTGAAATGTATTCTGTTATCAAAATATTAAGGGCAAAATATTTTTTTGTCATTAAAATTAAATTGTTGTGAGCAAAATGTTGCACAAACGCCTGATCTTTCAAATGTAATACAAAATAAATATAATGAAAAAAATGTATATGGCAAAAATTTGTTGTTTGCTAGATGGTTTAATAAACATCTCAGTACCAGAAAATGTGAATTTTCTGCCTATTTTTGATATCTCAGGTCTTATAGAGTTAAAAGTGCATAACAGATGTTAATAAATATGCCTTTGAAGAAAGAGTAATCGTAGCCATATTGTCAGGAAACAAAAAAAAAAAGCCATTCCAAGAAGAAAAGGTTTTAAAATCTGAATTAGATAAACTAGAAAAAAACGAATTAATGTTTTAACTAGATTATAACTAGACTGTAAATTATATTGCTTGCAAGGTATCAAGCTCTCATGCTATTTGAGTAATATTAGTTTAATTAATTTTTGCTAATGTGTGTAACACTATCCATAGGTTCCATGTGACATCACACAGTCATGTGGCCACCATTTTGTCACCGAACTGTTCTATCAGTCTGCTGTGGTGATAAAATTGCTGAATTATGTTATTTTGATTCAGTAGTGCCAGTAAACGTAACTACTTTTCATTTCATAAATGTGTCCTGATGTAATCGATAATAATGTGCTTTACCAACAGGCTATCCAATTTCGTGATCATGCTTGCACTACTCGATTAATGTTAACCCTTTGTGGAGCATCGCTTGACTTTTTTATTACTGAATAAAAGCACGCTGTTTTGTTATTATCGTGGTTAAACCACCCTCCTTGAATATTACCACTCGATTGAATGGCCGTTATTAGTGGTTATCAGCTGATTAGGCCAGCATGGGTCTTCTGCGCCTACTGGTAGACTCAGAAGGCTGTTATCATGCATCCAACATGGTTAATCAGGTATACCATGGAGAAGACTCCAGATCCTGATCTGTTTTTACATTGTATGGTTGGGTTTAGGGTTGGGGTAGGGGTAGATATTAATAAAATATAATTAATGGTAAATGTAATAAATAATATAAATAATACTCATTAACTTTTGGCCACAACCGTATGTGATCTACAGCTGATTTAACCACGTGGATAGATCATAACAGCCTTCTGAGCCTACTAGTAGGCGCAGAAGGCCTCTACTGGCCCATATCTATCAGCTGATAACCACTAATAACGTCCATTCAATCGAGTGATAACAAGTAAATTGGCTGGTTAAACAAATAAAATAGCCCTTTAACTTTTAAGTGATATCTTACTCTTATTTGCACGGCTTAAAATGATGGAGTATGCTGCTACTTGAGGATTTTTCACTGTTATAAAAAAATGCAAACGTGTATAATTCAGTGCTGGATTGTAATCTAATTTGATTAACATATCTTCACTCGCTCGTACTGTAGCTCACTGTGGTGAATGATCTGAAATGCCCTGAGATCTGTTTTCTGTTTTTGTTAATGCACTTATATGTGGCTCTTTAGGAGCGTGCTTTCCCTCATGTGTATGTGTATCTGAAACACAGAATCACCATGTGCGGTCTGCCATGTTTATGACACAAATAAATATTGTGGATGTCATGTTAATTCCTGAGATGTGCATCACTTTCTGTGACCAGGTATACTTCATCTTCAACTGCATTTTGAATACATTTTACCGAAGTGTAGTAGTGATAGTTTTCAATGTAAATGCCCTGAGAGCTTCGCTGCTCTTTGATGTTAGATGTACAATTCACCAGTGTTGGAGGTTATTACTAAACTTAATGATTTAGAGCAGGGGTCACCAATCTCGGTCCTGGAGGGCCGGTGTCCCTGCAGGGTTTAGCTCCAGCTTGCCTCAACACACCTGCCTGGATGTTTCAAGTATACCTAGTAAGACCTTGATTAGCTTGTTCAGGTGTGTTTGATTAGGGTTGGAGCTAAAATCTGCAGGACACCGGCCCTCCAGGAACAAGTTTGGTGACCCCTGATTCAGAGGATCACCAGAATGTACTTTTTTAAAATACTTTTTTTTTTTTGAGTGAGTGAGTTTTTTGACCACCAGTAATACGTCCTAAAGTTCGTGGTCACGGCAAACAGT
Source organism: Danio aesculapii (assembly GCF_903798145.1). Classification (NCBI taxonomy): domain Eukaryota; kingdom Metazoa; phylum Chordata; class Actinopteri; order Cypriniformes; family Danionidae; genus Danio; species Danio aesculapii. Next base: position 7,959,571 of record NC_079455.1, read on the forward strand.
AGTGAAGCTGTGAATAAATGTACAAAAAAGAAAGTTGAGAGAGACACGTTGCAGATTTGAAGGAAAAAAAACACAGTTTCTAGAAAAGATGCAATATGCAAACTGCCTCTAAAAGGCTGCCGTCATTTGTAATCTCCATCAGTTGATCTTTTTGCACAGACATAGTGGATTCATCTGATTTGTTGACAAATAGGTTGTGGATCTATTCCTTGGCAGTTCGTAGGTCCTTCACTGGGCCTTTTCCCCTTCGCAAAGAAACTTTCCAAAGACGTCTGTTTCTTACTCATTTTGCTGCTTGTGGGTTAAATTTGGGTGCTCAAGTGTCCGGGATGTAACTGAGAGAATACGGTCATTTTTCAAAATAAAAGATTTTTCAAAAAAAAAGATCGTTCAGACTCAGATATTAAATAAAACGAAAATAACAAATGATTTCTTGTGCGGCCCGGTACCAATTGCCCAGTGGTTGAGGATCCAGTGGGACTCTGTCATCTTTAATATGCACGTTTGTGATTTCAAGAGGTGTGGCTTTGGATGACAGGGGAGAGATTGTATTTGAAGGAAATTATGCTAACTTATCATTTACAGATCACCTACTGCACCTTTGAAGAAATGTTTAGCTTTAAATAAATTTGAAAATAAATAAATTCATTCATTCATTTTCTTTTTGGCTTTGTCCCTTTATCAATCTGGGGTCCCACAGCAGAATGAACCGCCAACTTATCCAGCATATTTTTACGCAGCGGATGCCCTTCCAGCTGCAACCCATAACTGGGAAACATCCATACACACTCATTGACACACAAACACTACGGACAATTTAGCCTACCCAATTCATCTATACCACATGTCTTTGGACTTGCCAACTGACCCAGCGAAGACTTGAACCAGCGACCTTCTTGCTGTGAGGCAAACATGCTACCCACTGCGCTATTGTGCAGCCCAAAAAATAAATAAAAGTCTAAGTAAAATTATTTAAGAAATACAAAAATATCTCCTGTGCTGTGAAAGCAAACCAAACCGTGCCTTCAAAACCAAGAAATACACTGTACCATTATTTTACACCTCTAGATAATATTCATTATTCAAATATTCAAAACACATCATAACCAAAACACATCATAACCAGTATTTGTTTATTCTTTTGTAAAATGCTGATTTCATTTAGTATCATTTAAATGCACCATCGTTGTGAGTATGACCGTATCAGACACAAATATGGCAGCGAGTATAACAGAAGTGACTTTTTTTGGTCCCTATGAATAGGATATTTTTTAGAAAAAATTAAAATAATTAAAGGAACTGAATTAATGTTTTTACTAGATTGTAACTACATTGTAAATTATAGTGTTTGCAAATAATTTTAAATCTTTTGAATCATGTTGAATATTAATACATTTTAGAAATTTGGCGAGATTTGGCGTTTTTAATTTGAACCTATAATAACAATAATTAACACTAAAATTAAAATGAACATTATTACATTTGTACAGATTATTTGCAATGTAAAAATTAAACAAATGTCATAAAAACTGTTGTTCAAAATATTTAAAATATTAAATAAATAAATATATACATAAATTAACACATTTATATATATTTATATATTTTTTTCATTTATAATTGAAGTCAGAATTATTAGCCCCCCTTAGATTTTTTTTTTCTTTTTTAAATATTTCCCAAATTATATTTTAACAGAGCAAGGACAATTTCACAGTATGTCTGATAAAATTTTTCTTCTAGAATTTTTCGGCTAGAATAAAAGCAGTTTTTAATAAAAAAAAAAAATAAATTTAAGGCAAAATTATTAGCCGATTCTAGATTTTTTTTCCATAGTCAACAGAACAAACCATCATTATACATTAACTTGCCTAATTACCGTTAACCTAATACCTAGTTAAGTCTTTAAATGTCACTTTAAGCTGTATAGAAGTGTCTTGTAAAATATCTAAAATATTATTTACTGTCATAATGGCAAATATAAAAAAATCAGTTATTAGAGATGGGTTATTAAAAGTTTAGAAATGTGTCTTCTCTCCGTTAAACAGAATTTGGGGACAAATAAACAGGGGGGGCTAATAATTCTGACTGATATATATATATCAGACAACCACAAATGAAACAGCAATAAGTTACATGCATTAATGAAATCAATTTTGATTCCATGCCAGCTTCAAGCATGCTAAAAGCACAAAACACAGGTCTGCGGGGCACAGCTTGAATTCTCCACTAACAGTTGTTTTCAAGGCTCTGTGTGAAGCGTGGAGGCTCAGGATTTAAGACTAAATCCCGCTTTTATAACAAATGTCATATGTATCCTTTGTTCTTTTTGTGAGTCTGGCAGGTTGCGGCGCTTGAGATTTTAAAGAGGATGATGCTTTACTGTTGGCTCTGAAAAAAGGGAGGATTGTCAGAAAGCAGCAGAATATGAAACACCTGCTTGTAGTTTAGCCTCCTTCCCTGGTGCCTGTACTTATTGGCAGCTCACTGAAAAAAGCTTCAGGACCGAACTGTTGTTTTCAAGAGCCATCCTTTTGCTTCTCTACATCACCGAGAGAGCCAAAAGCTAATACATGAACCATTTACTTTGGTCTTAAATGTTCATCCAGCACACTGTGTTTTTGTTTGCTTGTACATTTAGCATTGCACCGATTTTGTCTTGTTTTCCTCTAAGCTATAAAGCAGTCATCTGTATAGTCTTGTGATTGCGAATTTGTTATGATTCTACAACATATAATAACCATATCAATATGGAGTGAAAGAGACCACTTAGTTTAGTTTATATTGGTTTATAAAGACAGATGATGTACAGTTGAAGTCAGAATTATTAGCCCCACATTTTTTTCTTTTTTAAATATATCCCAAATTATGTTTAAAAGAGCAAGGAAATTTTCACAGTATGTCTGATAATATTTTGTCTTCTGGATAAAGTCTTATTTGTTTTATTTCAGCTAAAATAAAAGCAGTTTTAAATAAAAAAAAAAAACATTTTAAGGTCAAAATTATTAGCCTCTTTAAGATATATTTTTTTCAATAGCAGAACAAATCATCATTCTACATTAACTTGCCTAATTAACCCAATTAACCTAGTAAAACTTTTAAATGTCACTTTAAGCTGTATAGAAGTGTCATGAAAAATATCTAGTAAAATATTATGTACTGTCATCATGCCAAAGATAAAATAAATCAGTTATTAGAGATGGGTTATTAAGACTATTTTGTTTACAAATGTGTTGAAAAAAATCGTATCTCCGTTAAACAGAAATTGGGGAAAAAATATACAGGGGGCTAATAATTCAGGGGGGCTAATAATTCTGACTTCAACTGTATATATTCAGAAAAAAAAAATTATATGCTTGATACATTATTGAGCCTTAGCATAAATATGCAAAAAGCCAATGACAAAAAATATGGTCTATTCAACTATATATGGATTGTTGACTTGATGTTGCATTTTCTCTGTCACACATGACAAAAATAAATATATGTCTAGTATTGGCATAATTTCAAATGCAGTAAATGGTTAAACATCCATGTCTTTGTTGCTATAAACAACAACTTAAAACCAATGTATGGTGTGGAATTTTAGCTGCCAGTAGGTGAATGTAAATAAAGACGAATTGACTTGGGCTGGGCGATATGGCAAAAATGCAATCTCAATTATTTATTTTTCATACTGAACAACAACGATATACATTTCGATATCATTTGTTAATGCTTCCAAATTTTAAAGCATATCCCAACAATGACTGAAGCACCAAACATGAGAAAGTCCATTAAATAGCATAAACTATTTTCAGTGGCCGAAAATTTGGTGCATCCATAATATAAACACATTTTTAGAGATTCCCATTGTTGCACATTTCTGCTGTGTGATTGGCTCTTAGATCAATATAGAGTAAGAAAGTCCAGAGCTTATCATTGGTATTGACATACATTTTATCACGATATGATATAATATCATTTACTGGCCCAGCCCTACTTGAAAATATTGATGACTAACAATTTTATTGAGCAAAACACCTAGAACTGGGGAGGATATTGACACGAGGCTCCAGGCT
>NC_079455.1:7968628-8048628 GCF_903798145.1 Danio aesculapii
TCTAAACGCAATATCACACTCGTAGCAGTGCATTATGGCTGTATATCATCACAGATGGGAAACTAAGGCAATCAGCCTGTGGCCTCGAACCAATGCACGACTCCCACCAGAGCCAATATAGCCATATCGCCCTGCTACTCGTGTGATATTGCCTATATATATATATATATATATATATATATATATATATATATATATATATATATATATATATAAATATATATATATATATATATATATATATATATATATATATATATATATACATACATACATACAGTTGAACTCAGAATTATTAGGCACCCTGAATTATTAGCCCCCATGTTTATTTTTTACCCATTTTCTGTTCAATGCAGAGAAGATTTTTTCAACACATTTCTAAACATAATAGTTTTAATAACTGATTTATTTTATCTTTGCCATGATGACAGTAAATAATATTTGACTAGAAATTTTTCAAGACACTACTATACAGCTTAAAGTGACATTTAAAGGCTTAACGAGGTTAATTAGGTTAACTAGGCAGGTTAGGGTAATTAGGCAAGTTATTGTATAACAGTGGTTTGTTCTGTAGATTATTGGGGGAAAAATAGCTTAAAGGGGCTACTAATTTTGAGCTTAAAATGGTATTTTAAAAAATTAAAAACTGCTTTCATTCTAGCCAAAATAAAACAACCCCCCCCCCCCCCAAAAAAAAAATAAATAAATAAAATTTTTAATATTCCCACAAATATTTTTTTGTGGTGTAGGGTGACATATAAGTTTATAAAGGGTGCATTAACTTATCAAATTACTTACTACGAATTGTTACACAACTGATTAGTCTGAATATCTGTGCTAGACACCAATACGATAGTTCATAACTGAGAAGCCTGGCACCAATTCCAAACACAGCTTCACATTATGTAACACTGGAGGTCAAAGCAAAACACTTAAAACAATAATACGTCACAACAAATATAATGAATGAAGTTGAATTCTCTATTAAAGAGAAAGTTGACCAAATGTACTAATTGTTTACTCATCTTCAAGTGGTTCCAAACCTTTATAAGTTTCATCCTTCTATTGAAAGCACAAGGCAATATGTTGAAGAAATCTGAAAGCCTGCAACCTTTGACTTCCAAAGTAGGAAACAGATACCATGGATCTCAACAGTTACAAGTTTAAAGCTTTTTAAAGATATATATAAACAGAAGAAAGAACATAAAACGGGTTTAGAACAAGTAAAAGATAAGCAACTGATGACATAGTTTTCTCTTTTAGGTGCGCTATCCCTTTAATGTATCTAATTTACAAGAATTGTCAGTTGCCTCTTGTTTAGCAACAGTTCAAAGCCAAATCTATATCAGAATCTTTTTTACTTTCCTTCTCGAGCTCACACATTTCCCTCGTTCCTCTACACTACAAACCTTAGCGGAATCTTAAACAGCTTTCAAAGGCTGATCTCAGGCCTGTTCAAATTCTCAAAGGCCAATGGTCATGTTTGGGGCCGTTGGGCAGGGGGGGTGGGTCTGTTTTTGACTCGGACACTAAAGGGCAGACACGTAACCAAACGTCCCATAACCTTCCCAGCTGTTTCCTTCACTCTCCAGCCAAAGTTCCTCCCCCTTTAATCCCTCCTTATTCCGCTCCAAACTGGCATCATCACAAACAATAGCACCAATCAACTTTCACACATTTCATCAGAAGAGCACGAGCACTGCGAAGCTTGTCGGTAACTGTGCAATCTTTCCTCAGCTAAACCCCGTTGTTACTTATTTATAGTAGCACGCTTCCCAAAGGGCTGAAGTAATTGAAACCAAATGTGTGGAGGCAGTGAGACGGAGAAATCGAGTAGCGGTAGCATCTGGACAGGAGAAAAACAGAGCGAGATTAAAAAAAAGTGGAAGAACCCCTTTGTCTACTGTCGGGACACAAACTTTTTTTGGCTCCCAATTAAATCAACTCTTCTATTTAACAAGTGGCCGAATAATCCAACTGAACTGGAACTGAAAGAAAGCGTGGAATAGAAAGAGAGATAAAAATAGCTCCGGCACAGACTGAAAACTCGAAGAATGAAAGTAGCAGTTCAGATTAAGCGCAACCCTGTCTCTCTGCTGCCAGGAAGTCACATGCGTTTCCTCACACAAAGCGCAAGTCAGAAACAATGAGCTAAAACCTTACCATCCTGACCATGGCTCTCAACCTGAAGTCCAAGCTAGTGCACAAGGGGTGTGACGGCCAGATAAAAGTAGATTCTGACACCCCTTAAAGATGGCATGAGGCCTATTTTTCCTCTGTCTCTCGCTTTCTTTCTTTTTCCGACTGACTCCAGGCAGTTACTTCCAACACTGTCAGCTTTTTCCAATAGCAGACGCGCAAGCCAAAATCCCTGCCCAGAGTCTGCAGGAATTTCCTGAACTCTCAATCCGGTATCTGCAGCACACGCTTGCGACGCTCTGTCTGAGTAACTGCCCCCTGCTTTCTGGCCAGATATAGCCCTAGGAGACACATGGGGGAAGTTAGGGGTTTGATGGCTGGGGTTTTTATTTTAGCACAGCCCCTCACCCTCCATATGTGTGAGTGTATGTGCGTGTGTAGCCATGGGAATTGGAAGTGCATTTACTTCTTGACTTGATGTTCCTGCCTGGCTGACTGCAAGGCATGAAAAATGCCACAAAAGCTGTTCCTACACTCATTTTCTATGGCATGAAGTCATCAGACTGATGAATAATAGTAATCATTGTTTAGATCGCCTGCTTTAACTGCCCGGTTCAGCATTAGCAGGACGTTCCATGGGGAGTGTGAAACTAAGAGCACGTGTGCAATCAATACGCAGATGATTAATCGGCGCGAATATTGCTAATTCAGGTGACGCGGTGGACTGTGGTGTGTGTGTGTGTGTGTTAAGATGCAAAACATTACCATAATTGTATTCATGCTGTGTTTTTTTACGTTCCTGTGGTGACAAAGAATTGCGTTCGGGTGTTTAGGCTTCAATTTATTCAGGCGGATGTTTGCTTCACACTCTTTGTCGAGGGTTCGAAAAACAACCAATTAGAGTCAGAATTGGGAATCTGGGTTTAGAGGCACCGTTTTCATGTAACCTTGCTGTATAATGTTGTGGTTGTGTCGAATACATTCAGCACCAAACCTTCCTGTGCTGTGTTGTTGCATAGGTGGAGGTGTCTGCTGGATTTACTTGTAAATAAAAACATGGCAGTTTTTACAGTTGAATGGGTATTTTGAGTAAATGATTACATTAAATGGATGTTAATGGAGCTGTTTACCTAGATTATCTGTGGCTTCATTTTATAGTTGCTCTTATCCATTAAAAAAACAATTACACACAATTATATTTCACCAGTTTTCCCAGTGATGGGTTGCGGCTGGAAGGGCATCCGCTGCGTAAAACATATGCTGGATAAGTTGGCAGTTCATTCCGCTGTGGCGACCCCAGATTAATAAAGGGACCAAGCCGAAAAGAAAGAAATATTTCACCAATTACTTTACTTCAGTCCCAACACAAATCCATTAAGTTAACTTAATCATTTTGTTTTACAAATTAAAGTGGATTTAACATAAAACAATTAAGTTGTCCCCCCAAAAAACACAAAATAATTGTGTTGTTTCAACTCATTTTAAATAAGTAGTTTGAACAAGCAACACACACACTATGGACAATTTAGCTTACCCAATTCACCTACAGTATACCACATGTCTTTAGACTTGTGGGGGAAACCGGAGCACACCCAAGCGATCACAGGGAGAACATGCCAACTCCACACAGAAACGCCAACTGACCTAGCTGGGGCTTTAACCAGTGTCCTTCTTGTTGTGAGGCAAATATGCTACCCACTGCGCCACCGTGCAGCCTGCGTTATATCATATTGTATGTATTGTATATTTTTATATAATTATTATTTATTCTAAATAGCATTTGTCAACATCATCAACAACTGTCAACCACTCAAAATGAGACACGGGGCATTAATGAGTACACCTCCTTTTAAAAATGAATATTTTTAGCCATTTATCAGTGAATATACACACACTGGCCACTTTATTAGGTACACCTTACTAGTACCGGATTGGACCCCCTTTTGCCTTCAGAACTGCCTTAATCATTTGTGGCATAGATTCAACAAGGTACTGAAAATATTCCTGAGATTTTGGTCCATATTGACATGCTAGCACCACGCAGTTGCTGCAAATTTATCGGCTACACATCCATTATGTGGTTCTCCCATTCCACCACATCCAAAAGGTGCTCTATTGGATTGAGAGCCGGTGACTGTGCAGGCCATTTGAGTACAGTGAACTCATTGTCATGTTCAAGATACCAGTCTGAGATGATTCGCGTGTTCTGACATGATGAGTTATCCTGTTGGAAGTAACTATCAGAAGATGGGTACACTGTGGTCATAAAGGGATGGACAGCAACAATAGGCTGTGGCGTTGACACGATGCTCAATTGGTACTAATGGGCCCACAGTGTGCCAAGAAAATATCCCTCACACCATTACACCACCACTACCAGTCTGAACCATTGATGCAAGACAGGATGGATCCATACTTTCATGTTGTCGATGCCAAATTCTGTCTCTACCATCTGAATGTCGCAGCGGAAATCAAGACTCATCCTACCAGGCAACGTTTTTCCAATCTTCTACTGTCCAATTTTGGTAAGCCTGTGCGAATTGTAGCCTCAGTTTCCTGTTCTTAGCTGACAGGAGTGGCATCCGGTGTGGTCTTCTGCTGCTGTAGCCCATCCGCCTCAAGGTTAAACGTGTTGTGCATTCAAAGATGCTCTTCTGCATACCTTGGTTTGTAATGATTAGTTATTCGAGTTACTGTTGCCTTTCAATCAGCCTATACTAGTTGATATTTTCTCTTTTTCGGATTATTTTCTGTAAACCCTAGAGATGGTTGTGCATGGAAATCCCAGTAGATCAGCAGTATCTGAAATACTCAGATCAGCCCGTCTTACACTAACAATCATACCACTTTCAAAGTCACTTAAATAACCTTTCTTCCCCATTCTGATGCTTGGTTTGAACTGTAGCATATCGTCTTGACCATGTCTATATGCCTAAATGCATTGTGTTGCCATCATGTGGCTGATTCGAAATTTGCGTTAACAAGCAGTTGGACAGGTGTACCTAATAAAGTGGCCGGTAAGTCAATATAACTGTGACAATTTTATAAATTAAAATAAAAGCTTGGTCATAAAACATCATTAGGAATAGACAGAAAATACATTTAAATTAAAAAAGAGGTATAGCAAAATAAAATTACAAACTACTAAATTAACAAATTATTAAAATATTTTAGTTTCTCTTAATTTTTCATCTCTATTAACTTAATTTAATATGTTTCTTTTACATATTAATTTGGGTGTACTAATTCTGGACTGTGATCTTTAGACATTTTGTTAAATTAGCTCTATTTTTGGCTTTGGTACTGACTAATCTAATGTATATACACACATATATTATTGCACAGCATCCTATAGGAAATATTAATTTAAAAGATCTGTAAGTGTACTCATTTATGCTGGGCACTGTTCACTCATCAAAAAAGACTATACTCCTGATTAGTCATTTTGTGAGCTTTTGTGCTCCTATTATGTGAATACACATCCTGCAAATATGATATATTAGTAACTACTCAATATGGAAGCACACTGAACGACTGCCAACAATAACACTAGCAGCCTGAATTATAAAATCTGCATCCGAAATACCAACTGCTGCCTTCAAATCTAATGTAGCAAGCCAAAGGTTCCTCTGAGGAGTAGAGCCAGTACAGCTAAAGTAAATAGAACTCAAGCAAAACAACAGGAGAAATAGATGTGTGTTTACTGTAGAAGTAAATTGAATCACTTTCTAGGTTTACCCTATTTGGTTAAAACTCATATTGAGAATATGAGATTATGGTTTATAAATAGCTATTTGAGTTGTAATATGATACACATTTAGCAATTCATATCACTGCTGCTTATCTTAAGACTGAAAGAAGTACAAATATGTAAAAATCATAGTGAAACAGTAGCTCTTATGTTCACCAGGGTGTGTTAAACTTATTTATCTCACAAAATGCCATATTTTCTGGGATATGGTATATAAAGATCACTTTACTGAAACAGGAAAACTATAGTACTTTATTAAAATAGTGGGGAGTAAGACATCCCAAAGAAACCTTTATAGAAATGCAATTCAGATTTTGGTAAAGAATTGCGTAATTACATCTTCACACCTTGAAAATACTATAAATCATGCACCAAAGCATCTGACAAAGGTATAAATGTAAATGAATATTGCTTGAATTGGAAATAGGAAAAACATTAGGTTAGAGATCATCGACAAAGTTCACAAATTGTGTTTAAATGAACCTCGTTTTGAATGGTAGCACTGTTTTGCAAAACTGCAAATGAAAGGCACCATTATGTCACAAATCAAAAAAACCAACCAACCTATCTATATACCAACTAACCAATCAAACAAACAAACAACCAACCAACAAACACACCCACCCACCAACCAACCAACCAACTCACCCTTCCTCCCTCCAACCAACAAACCAAGAAACCAACCGACCAATCAACCCACCAACCAACCAACCCACCCACCCACCAACCAGTATTGAAAATTTTTACTTAAATATTAATTCGAAATTATTTTATTTTATCACATTCTACACCAAGGGATCCCAAACCTTTCAGTCCACGACCCCAAAAATAACAATGGCAGTAACTCGCGACCCCCAATATTCTCTGAGGTGATTATGAATATACACACAATGGCTCGCACATACCAAAAGTCTAGTCATTTAATTTTGGAGAACACCCCTCGGAGACCATCCTCCATGTTCAGTTGTGGCCTGTATTTATTTTCAATCTACGTGAGTGTCGTAACAGTGTCAGAAAGTTTAACCTGATGCCATAAAATCAATGTACTGCATCTGATGCTATTGCTGTGTCTTTAATATAACGCAATCATTCCAGCAGTCGCAAAAAATAAAAAATCGAAAGACTAATGGCTTTTTTATTTGCATGTTGTTTTTTAATGTTTATTATTAACGTTAACAATGTTACTATTAACTACTATTTTGTTATTCAATAAGTTATGGATAAAATATGGTCATTTTAATAGTTTAATAAAATGAATTTGATCTTTGGAAATCGCCAAGCCGCTCATTGTCCAACGACTCCCACTTTGGGAACCGCTGTTCTGCTTACTTCCTCAGTATTCTATTCTATAAACTATGTCATGTTGCACAACTGGCAAGCCTATGAACACAATGTTTGTAGCAAGGATTAGAACTGTAATTTGTGTGACTGGATATAGTAAATATGATTATGGCAAAATTATGGCAAAAATAAGTTCTTTTCATGGTCTTTATTGTACAATAACCCAACATAAACAAAAGAGGCTGAGAAAAATGTTCATTTTCGACTGAAATTTCAGCCGGCACTTAGAGGTTTTTGCATCTGAACTCTTCATACCTACATGCATGCAGTTTATAAATAAACATAATCTTATTTTAGGTGCACATTGCTCAACAAATTATCTGTTCATCTGTTCAAAAGCGTTTGACATCATAAATATATTTACTTTATGAATGCAATTTTATGTGTTTTTGACTACCTCTCGAAGCGGTCAAAAGTGGACAACCTCAGATCCTTTTAGACCCCATTTACATTTAGCATTGTCCACTTTTGATTCGACTGCCAAAAATGTTTTCAATACCACATGTAAATAGAAATGCATATGACATATGCTTTTTAAATGAATTTACAAACAATTTTCAGTCTCATGTGCACATTTCCCATTTGAAATCTGGTGAACCAAGTCCAAATATACCATCTGCTTTTATAACGCACACTATATGCAAATCATCCGTGAACCTACTGAGATTGAGTGTGCAATAAACATATTGCTCTGAAACAGTGCTGTGAAGCCCATGAAGTAAATGGATTACCACATATTCACCCATGCTGTGCATGTAGACTACATATTTAATTTACACATATTAATTTGTTGCTATTAGTGGATTAAAACATGGTGTATAGCAATTCCACATGATTTCCAAGTCAACAATTAAAAATGAGAAACTTTCCTAATTAAATTTTCTCCATTTGGTTTCACACTTCACTTATTTCCTAGAACAGAACGATTTCCACAAGGCCGCAGCTGCAGTTTAGAACAATTACGCTGTCAAACGTCAGGAAGTGTTTACATCAAGTACAAGGAAATGTATTTCCAGATATTACATTATCTAAATCACATCAGCTTGTGTCACAGTGGTTTACGTCATTGCTAGACCATTGGCATGACAGTGTGGTCAGCGGAGATGTTAAACTTGACATGAAAAACACAGGAAAGTCAATATGCGGTAAAAAGAAGGGTGAATGGGGCCCAGAAAGTAAACTGAACGTGATTCTTAAAGGGACCCGGGGAACAGAATAATCAGTGTTCTCCAGTGAGGAAGCTCACTTATTAACCATAATGAAATCTGCTTCTTCCATTACCACAGCGGTACCGCAGGGGCCGCACATTAGTCCTGTTTGTGCTGCTGTGTGCGAGCAGCCTAACCTAGGCTCATTGGAAAAACATGGAATATCAAAGAAATATACCTGCCAGAATGCATATAATAACAGCAGTTTCCATTTGAAATGAACTCATTTGGCAGTAAACCAAATTCCTTTTCATTCAAATTTTAACTTTAGGATCAGACAAAAAATCAAAAGAAGGTCATGAGAGGTTTAAAGGGGTCATGGAAGGAGATCTCAAATTTTACTCAAGCTTTTGATATATTTGGTAAGCATGCTACAGAATACAGTATGAGATTTTCAGAGCTGAAAATTTACTTCTAATGAAAATAACACCTTTTATTGACATCAGACCCAGAAAACGACAGATTCTGGAATGTACCTATCTATGATGTCATACAGCCTGATCTCACGAGAAAACGTACTTATTTTACGTTTTGTCAGTTTAGTGGCTAATTCAAACGAATTCGTAAAAGTTCAGTCATATGCAATTGTACAATTTTAAAAAGGAGGCGTGGCACCTAACCACACCCCTAAACCCTACCATCATTGGGGGATAAGCAATTTGTACTAAATTGTACGAATTAGATCGTACGAATTCATACGAATTAGCCACTAAATCAAACAGTTACAAATTCCCATGAGATTGTGTTGTGTCATAGGTAGGTTGAACACTGCCTCCACACAAGAATATCTAATCTTGATTCTGTTGCTCCGCCCACTGATTTGCACAGGGCACGGTCAGATCAACCCACAGACACATTCAGTTCTTTATGTAAACGGTAAGGGAATTCAAATCTAATTTAAAAATCTGCACGTTCTGACAGTCAAAAACACATGAACGTCATAAGTAGATCTCAGATAACAGAAAAAAAACAAGAAAAAAGCCATCTTTTTTCATCATAAGTTCACAGTACTCATTAGTATTCGTTTTTGAACTTAAATGGTTTGTTGCAATCAGTTTCCCTTAGATGGTTTGAGTTACCTAAAAGGGAACACAGTTTACCTCTTTTTTATGATTTAATATAAATATTATGGTTCTTCTGAGTGTGCCAGTTTAGGTTCAGTTCAAAACACAATTCAGATTTTTTTATTATAATGTGTTAAAAAGTGTCATGTTGGGGGCGTGTCCACAGATCGCTGATTTATGGGTGTGTTGCTTCACATGTAAATTAGTTTCGGCTTCCCGCCAATGTAACAAGGGGGCGGGGCCATGAGCTCACCCGCTCTGCATTTGCAACAGACAGGCAGACGGAGAAGGAGAGAGAGAGGATCACCATTCAGTCGTACATGTACGACTCTGACACAGACCAAGCAGAGAGTACAAAATCATTTGTGTCTTTGTACAGTTTTACAGCCAACTGTGTGCTAGTTTCAAGTGCCGAGCTTGTACACAGAAACTAATAACCACGCACACTGAATTAACTTTGACTGAGGCACCGGATGCGCCGCTCGAAGCCGCAACACGGCACACCAGACACTCTCTGTGGCGCACCAGAAGCATAAAGTGTCCCAAATCATCGCGCCACGCATTTTTGAATTCTAAACATAGGTTTCTGCAGCGGTCCGCGGCGCCCAGTCGTCGACTTGAGTGTACCCTAATAGAAACCTATGTTTAGAATTCTAAAACGCATGCTAGTTAAGATCACAGGGAGCTTCTGGGATCGCGAGAAATGCAAACGGCTGAAGTATAAGGTAGACTCAATGAGAAGTACACATGTTTGCAAACCTACCTAAAGATACAACCAATAATTCCGATTAGAGCGATAATGTGGAGAATATTGCTCTTGTGTTGAGCCCAATGAGCCTTGCATCTAAAAATAGAGCTAGGGTGTTGCTTCAACTCACGCTGAAAATGGCAGACGTGAATCAACAAACTGAGGATATGATGACGCGCCTGTCAATCAATATTGGTGGGCGGGGGGACCGCTCTCCTACGTCAGGTAGCGGTCAATTTGAAAACAGCTCCAATTGGTCCACCGTTTTTTATGTAGTTAAATTGAAAAAAAGCACTGGGTGTGCTTATATCACCCCAATATGACAGTCTATACACTATACATGCACATATGTCTGTCCAAACAGCTTGAAAAGTAGATTTTTTACCATAGGTGCCCTTTAACTTTCTGGGTTTTACAGTGTAGTTTAAATATCATTTTAAGAAGGGGCTGCTTCTTAATAATCAGTACTGTGAACACTAGGATTTTTGTTGTTGTGGTGGTTGTTTTTTGTTTTTTGTTTATTTGAGTACTGTTTTTAGTTAAAATTAGTATTTTTATTGGCATGGCCTTTAACGTCTGGCTAAGGGACCACAAATGATAACTAGTCTTTGGGCTAATTTGGATACATTTACGTTCTTGGGGAACATTGGTTAGTGTCAAATGACTAAATTAATGTTTATCACTAATACATAATTTTATTTGGAGTTATAACCAAACAAGTATTGATTAATTGATTGATTTTGTTTAAAAGACAATCTAATAGATGTCCAACAATAATCCAAAAATAGACGAGTCATCAAACTGTTCTGACAAATCCACATGTGTAGTCGTTCTTTCCTATTCATTCAGTCTCTTTGATGCCTAGTCCATCGTTTTGTTTAACATCTATTAAATTTTCACTGACAGCTCAACTTTAGGCCAGGATGTCTATCATTGGATGACTGTTAGAAGTCTTTTAAAACAAAAACATTCCTTGCTGGGATAGGAAGGATCGCTGCACACATAGCTTTAAAAGAAAGGTTTAGAATTCATTATTGTGTTTTCATAATTCATGGAAGCCTACACAACATACTTTTAGCATATACACTCAAAAAATAGTTCAAATTACTTATTTAAAACGAGTTGAAACAATGCAATTCTTAAATTTTGTTTGGGACAACCTAATTGTTTTATGTTCAATCCAATTAAATTTTTAAAAAATGATTAAGTTAACTTAATCGATTTGTGTTGGTACAACATGAAGGAATTGTGTGGAACCCAGAATTTTTTACACTGTAAGGAGGGTTTGCTGACTGATGAATAGGGTTGGGTACCGAAATCTGGTGCCATTATAGCACCGGTATCTTTGTAACCGGTATGTACCGGCCCAAATCAGCATATGAATTTCGGTACCTAATTTTGGTGCCACTGGTGCTGCGACAAGGACGTAAGAAGCATCAAGGGGTGCATCAAAGCACACATATGAGCGTGTTGTCACACCATCTCCAAACATTTAATTCTAAACAACTTTGAGGAATACAGACAGGCGATGTCAGGCATTTGTTCTTGTTGCTTAGGGAACGCACACTCTCTTCAGGTCAACACGCATGATCGCGTTCATCAAATTTGCTTAAACTAAGCGTTCTGAAGCGTATTTTACAAGCAGCGATTCTGACACAGCAAAGTGAAGCAGATGCTTTACAAAAGTTGCGCGAAAGGGGGAAACACGTCAAACTTAATGATATATTCGAGGGATCATGGAATCAACTTAAAGGCAGAGGAATGCACGGTCTCTGAAAGCTTGCGACATCATCTGGGACTTTCAATGAGTATGTACATGGACACTAATGCTCTGATTTTAATATGATTTAGACAATACTCTGATTAAGAGTCTAGACTACCATGTAAACAGTGATTCTTGATTACCTCAAATGACCACAGACACCTGACACATGTTCCTGAGTGAAAGTGAAACTGCAGTTAAAGTCCAAAAATTAAAAATAAATACCTGAAATTACATGAAACTCTGGAGGAAACATGGATAGCGTGGTAACGCAATGACATTAATCGATCTATGTATTAAAACATTTAGAACGGGATCATGAAAAGAACATTCAAAAAGCAACTCATGTAAACACCTTGATCATATTATTGTCTTATTCAGATTAAGGCAAATCATTAGATTACTGATAACCATGTAAACATAGTCACAAGCCCCAACCCTAGAAAAAAGGAGTTCAGTATTTTGATGACAGCCTTAACACAGGTAAGTAGTAAGCTAATGTAATTTCATAATGCAAATCTTAAATTCATGCTAACCAACAAACTATCAAAGGAAATATATTCATGTAATTCAAATATATAAAATATGAACTGATGTTTACTTTAAACTTTAATTATATTCTTCTAATAAAATGATTTTTTAAGAGATTTTGTCAAATAAAAGGTTTTTCTAGAGTCATCCACCATAATTGTGTGGCTCACAAGTAAAAGTATCGATTTAGCATCAATATCGAAATAACCTCAAACGATACCCAACCCTACTGATGAAGCAAGTCTTTTACTGACACTCACTCATTGTCCAATCTGTAAGTACATACAACATCAAAGATGAAAAAAAAAAGATCCCAATATTCACATTTATCAATTTGGGATACAACTGAATATGTTTTAGCACAATACACTGAAGATTTCCCTTTTGTGTTGAAAAAATTCCCCCCAAAAAACCTAATAAAAAAAACACTATTTTCCAGAAATGTTGCTGTGGGCATATATTTCCAATCAGTTTGGCTTGGTGCAACCACATGTGCTTTAACAGTTTATGAACAGTCTCTACAGAACTGCAGTCATGCGCTACCGAAAAGAATTGTGATGCTGTTTAACATTTGAATGCCTTAGGAAAACTTCTGCGCGGCTACTTTGAGTAAAACGGTTATCAGATCTGATGTCTGTGTTTTGATACAGTGCGAAACTGCTACGCATAGACCAAGCATTAAGAAGACAGATTTCATATCAGCACAGCTGAGGACACAAAAACTCGGCCGTTCTATCAAAACAAGCCTGCGGGGTGGAAATGCTATTAGCCTGTGTTAATCAAAATGCCTACCGCTGCATCAGGCGTTCCCTTCCACAGTTTGGGCAAAACATATTGCCGTCATTATGCAAAGCTGCTTTTCTGGGTCAAAGTGCTGATTGTTCCTCAGAAGCTGTGAATGATCAACATGACGAGTCTGGCATGGTAAGACAAGGCAGCAAGACTGTGGGCAAGTCATCTTGGGAGAGAGGATAAAGGGGAGGACTTGAATTTTTCAGCCGTCTGACACAAGCGAAGCTGCTGTTAAATGTTCCTTGGCACTATAACCATTGTTTAACTGTTCAGTGGGTCAAAAATGAGAAGGCCCTTTTTTCTGACTCTGTTGTTATAGGGATGAAGGAACAGCTTCCAGGTTTTTGGACACATTCGAGAGTGGTTGGTTGAACAGATTATCTATAAACAGAAATTCAGTCAGCATAGGAGGAACTCGTAATTAATCTTTCTGAACATTTTGTCATTCAAATACAAGTCAAATATATACAGTTGCAGTCAGAATTATTAGCCCCCCATTTATTTTCGCCCCAATTTCTGTTTAACGAAGAGAATATTTTTTTTCAACACATTTCTAAGCATAATAGTTTTAATAACTCATCTCTAATAACTGATTTCTTTTCTCTTTGCCATGATGACAGTACATAATATTTTACCAGCTATTTCCAAGATACTAGTATTTAGCTTAAAGTGACATTTAAAGGCCTAACTAGGTTAATTAGGTTAACTGGGCAGGTTAGGGTAATTAGGCTAGTTATTGTATAATGATGGTTTGTTCTGTAGACTATCGAAAAAAAATAGCTTAAAGAGGCTAATAATTTTGACCCTAAAATGGTTTTAAAAAAAATTAAAAGATGCTTTTATTCTAGCTGAAATAAAACAAATAATACCTTCTCCAGAAGAAAAAGATACTATTAGACATACTGTGAAAATTTCCTTCCTCAGTTAATTCAGGAAATATTTAAAAAAGAAAAAAAAATTATTCAAAAGCGGGGAGGGGGGGGGGATAATTCTGACTTCAACTGTATATTTTTTTCCTGCTATATAGCCAAGCGTTCATTGAAAACATGTGCCATGATTCATAGGACTTTCATTCACAGGATTCATAGGAAGAAAAAAAATGCATTTATTTATTAGCTGACAAACGATGCACTAAAAATGCTGGGCTATTTAAACCCAAATGTGTGTAAAATACGGACAAACCCTAAAACTGTTAAATTTGGACTTTGTATTTCTTTAAACACACCAAGGATATAGCGTTGAGCCAAAATGTTTGTTTTATTTCCAGAAGAATGGATTTTAAAACAGGATTTAAAACGTGGGCAGAAAACATATTTATCTACACTGCAGTCCACTTTGCCAGCCAACTGCCTTTGAAGGTAGAATCCTAACTGATGTTAAAGATTAGTGCAGTAAAATCAACTGTTACCATATGAGTTTATTATTATGTAGCTATTTAAATCCTAATATTGCCTCCTTTGGAAGGAATACACTTACTGCTGCCTAATTTTTCTAATATTAGTTTTTAGAGCCAGAAGAATCATGCTGCCTAACATTTGGAACAGCTTCAGCGCCAAAAGCGTGCCTACGATGTCTTAAAACATTCACTAGGTTTTGGAACAGAGTCATAGCACATCCTTCATACCATCTGCCCCAGCCATATGTACTCACACTCATCCACACGCATGTACAAATTCTGTCTTACCATTATCCCAATATCTGACAGCTGTACAGATATACACTACAAAAACTCCCTATACACTGTTAGACTTTGCCCTTTCTTTACAGTTATTTACTGTAAAAAAGCCCAGTAAAGTACCACATACATTTGTTTATAGTTTACTACTGTAATAGGCACTGTATTGCAGGTCATTTAAAAACTTTTACAATAACTTACTGCATATTAGGAACTGGTGGTATTTTACTGTAATCAAAGTAGTTAAGCACTGCTACTGTAGGTGAAAACAAAAATTAATGTTGAAGACATTAATTAACATCTTGAATCACAAAATGAATTTATAATAGATTGAAGAATGGAAATCATTATTGTAAACCATTTAAAATGATTATAATAACAATGACTTATATAAATACCACTGTTCATGATCTTGTCACTTGTTTGGATCGATTGAATTTATTGAATTCAATAGTAAATACTAAAAATAGTTAAGTACTGTTGGTGTAAAATGTAAATAAATTACAGTAAAAGTACTGTGAAAATGTCATTTTGTAAAATGAAGAATATGCTAAAGGGCATTTTAAAGATCTTCCGATAAGGCTATTTTACTGTAAAACGGTAGGGCACTGCTACTGTAAAACACATTTACAGGTAAGGTACTGTAAAGGGGCAGTTATGGTAAATGGCTGGCAAAGGTGCTACCAGTAAGTTACCACAAAAATACAATAAAATGTCTAAGAGTGTCCTTATTTCAAGCCAAAAAATCATATTGACCTTATATAATAATATGCAAGATCAAGATTGTGTTACTTAGTAAAGCTTGTAGTTATGTATTTTCCTGCACACTTAGCTTAATTACAGTTTGTAACTTAGGCCCAATCCCAATTCTATTTTTGTATCCCTACCTCTTCCCCTTCCCATTGGCCCTTGAAACAGAGTGTGAAGGAGAAGGGCTTCAAAATTTACCCCTAAAAAAAGGGATACCATTACAGCACCTGCACACGTCATCATATGTCATCGCGATCTCTTGCTTCTTATGAGATCAGATGATCGCGACTGCTGTAGTTATTCCAATTGTGTTATTTTTTGGTATTTATCTTCAGGAAATCACTGAAGGCATATTTCATGTTATCATAATGATCTAATGTGGCAATAAGATCATAACTGTACTGTGCATTTACACAGTGGCCCTATTCATCTATATAAACACACAAAAAACAACATTAACATTATAGCAGATACTGTAAAAGGTCATTCCCAGCCACTAGACTTTTCTGACAGGGTAATCTAGTGTCATCAAGTGTCAGAATGTTGTGGGACTGCTATACAGTAGTTATTATTATGGATTATAGATAGCAAAATTGTACATTTTTAATTTAATTTTTTTTTTTTTAAAGCAAGAAAGTTAAACATGAACATGGTTATGGATATATTAAAACATATGCTTAAAACAATATATTAATTTGTAGATCTCTTTACTTCCGGGTGAAGCTATGCTGTCGTTGTGGCTGGTGTATTCTGAGAAATTGTCTTACCTTTTGGTTTCGAGTGTGGTCCTGAAAAATCTCTGTTCGAAGGCGTATCTACCCTTTCACCTTAGCCCTACGCCTTCAAGCTAAAGAGAATTGGGACACCACTACTCCTTCATGTGAACACGCAAAACGAGGGGAAGGGGTAAAGGGAAGAGATAAAGGGTAGAATTGGGATTAATTTAAGATTAGCCTTGCATTTTTAAGACTTTTAGCTGTAATTAACAGCATTAACTTAAGTTTTCCTAATAAAAATAGCTCAATTGCACTTATACTTGTTCTTTAGTGACAAAATACATTGTCATGTTTCATTGCAGTAAGCTTCAGTATTTTGAGAAAAAACAGGTAATGACTTTGCATTGTAACTACTGTCAAGTGTTAATTTCAACAAAAGATTGTGGACTGTGTATGCTTTTTTAGAGCTTTTGCTTTGTTTTAGTCAAAATATCTAAAAATTACTAAATCAAGAAGCATTCATTCATTCATTCATTTTCTTTTCGGCTTAGTTCCTTTATCAGGGGTCGCCACAGCGGAATGAACATATGTTTTTACGCAGCGGATGCCATTCCAGCTGCAACCCATCACTGGGAAACATTCATACACACTCATTCACACACATACACTATGGACAATTTAGCCTACCCAGTTTACCTGGACCACATGTCCTTTGTTTTTCATTCTTTTATAACCTGTTTAACACATTTTAATCTGTTTTTAATCTTTATTATTATTTGTTTTATTTTCTTATACTTGTCTCTTTTATTCATGTTTATGTAAAGCACTTTGAATTGCCACTGTGTATGAAATGTGCTATATAAATAAACCTGCCTTGCCTTTGAAATTAGAATATTTAGCTTACCCCATTGGCAGATTATTTAGCTTGTTTTAAGAAAGAAATTTCATTTTGACATATTATTTCTGAAAAAAAGATTTAATTCATACAATAGTTTTGCTTTAAGTTTAAATGCTTTTGATTATTTTAACACTATATAATGACCATTCTTAAATAAAGAGGAATTGTCCAGTTAATAACTCTAGTTTTAAGACATTGTCACACAAAATAAGAAAGTTAAACTGTTTAAAAAGCAATAAACAAGCTAGTTTTTAAATTATTAGACTAAACACTGTTTAGATTTTGTGTTATGATACGTAATTTAGGACATTTCTTTCCTTACCAAAGCCTATTTAAGCTGAAACAATAGCTAAATCTTGACAATTACAATTATCTCGTGGCACTAGCAGATAATTTGACTTGTTTCTAGTCTGTATCTTCCAAAACCATTCATTTATTTCTCATATTTAATTTTTTTTTTCCAGTCTACCCAGGCACATGGAGTCTAGGGACGGCGATGTATTTGCAAAAGGAAAATCGATCGCTTAGCAAATAGCATTCCTGGCATCAAATCTGCTTCCCAGTGTCCTGACAAACCTGCCCATGTCAAAGAACTGACTGCCACATCTATAAGAATTCAATACGTAATTGAGGTCTAGGGAGTGGAGAAAGCAATGCTAACAAAGATCCAGGAGCAGTGGTCGGTGTGTAAACAGGAGTCCCGCTGGTAGATAAAGACAGGAAAGATATTATGCTGCCTAAATGCCAAAGGGCTTTCCCTGGGGTGTGTGGTCCTTAGCCCGTTTACACTTCAGCTCACTTGCAGTCACATGTATTTTGTAATTAGGTAAGGTAAGCACGCAGCTGGGCATATTTGAGTGTTCAAGGCCATGCATAATCAAGGGAACACACACATATAGTGGTCAACAGTCACACAAGGAAGGGTAAATTCTCTAAATTGCGCAATTGTTGTTGTGTAATGTATTTCAAAATAAAAATTCTGTCAAAGTTCATTTACAGACAAATATCAGCAAATGCAGAGAATTATCATTGGATATCACTTATAAAACTTTCAATGACACATGCACTACGGTCAATTTAGTTTATTCAATTCACTTACAGTCAATGTCTTTGGACTGTGGGGGAAACCCACGTGAACATGGGGAGATCATGCAAACTCCACACAGAAAACAACAGCAAAATATTTATCTAAATTTGAAAAAAGAAAAAACATATTTAGAGATGGATATAAAAATATCTCCATTTCAAAACTAATATACAGTTAAAGTCAGAATTATTTGCCCCCTTTGAATTTTTTTCCTTTTTTAAATATTTCCCAAATGATGTTTAACAAAGCAAATAAGTTTTCACAGTACGTCTGATAATACTTTTTCTTCTGGAGAAAGTCTTATTTGTTGTATTTCTGCTAGAATAAAAGCAGTTTTTAATAAAAAAAAACATTTCAAGGTAAAAAATTATTAGCCCCTTTAAGCTATATATTTTTTCGATAGTCTACAGAACAAACCATCATTGTACATTAACTTGCCATCATTGTACATTAACTCTATACATAAGCTGTTTAGAAGTGTCCTGAAAAATATCTGGTAAAATATTCTTTACTGTCATCATGGCAGTTGATTCTCATGAAGATAGAATAAATCAGTTATTAGAAATGAGTTATCAAATCTATTATGTTTACAAATGTGTTGATTTTTTTTCTCTCAGTTAAACAGAAATTGGGGAAATCATCGGGATCACATATATATATACATGTATTTATATAAGCGTTGTAGGTTTTAGGCGGTTCATTCCTCTGTGGTGACTCTGAAATAGAGACTAAGCTGAAGGAGAATGAATTAATGAATATATTCATTCACAATTAGGTTGTAGCTTAATGACCACAGTAAAAATGTGTCTCAATAGCCAAACCAGTTGAGCCAGCAATTTTATGAAATATCAGTTATTGTGTGTAAAGTATAACTGCTTCAGTCTTCATAATCTACACATTCAGCCAGCAGGATGAAGAACCTTAGCATGCAATTTGTTTTCAGCACAGATTTATGCATGTTTACCTTGTTACCTAATATGCTTTTGTGAATTAGTTTCTAAAACTTTCATATACTGTATCTCAACAAATCATGATATCCCCCCTAGGAAATATATATATATATATATATATATATATATATATATACAGTTGAAGTTAGAATCATTAGCCCCCCTTTTATTTTTTTCCCCAATTTCTGTTTAACAGAGAGAAGATTTTTTCAAAAAAAATGTTGTGTGTGTTTTGTAAAGTAAAGATATTGTCTTTCTTACTCAGACTTGAAACATGTCAGGTCTGTTTATTTTTTTAAGGCTTTCGTTTGGTAAATAAAACCAACATAATTAGCACCAGCTCAGAGGTAATAAAGCAAACAACAGGATTCAGAAGTCTCCAATAAAAGAGCGTAGTAAAATGAATTTGAATATTTTCTGAGGTGCAGAGAGAAACTTATTTACAAACTAAACAGCTGATGCAATAACCTTAGAAATCTATAATGCCTGGAGAAATCTATTCAGTGTTTTATCTACATACCACTACCTGACTTAAGTCTTGTCTTCGATCCCAGTTGTAAGAGCAAAAAATAATAACTTGACTTCTAGTTAATCATTTGGAAAAGTGGCACAAGGTAGACTTTTCTGATGAATCATCTGTTGAACTGCATCCCAATCATGTACCACACATACTGCAGAAGACTTATTGGAACCCTCAGTGAGAAAATCAGTCTAGTTTGGTGAAGAAAAATCATAGTTTGGAGTTACATTCAGTATGGAGGTGTGCGCGAGATCTGCAGAGTGGATGGCAACATCAACAGCCTGAGGTCTCAAGACATTTGTGCTGCCCATTACATTACAAACCACAGGAGAGGGCAAATTCTTCAGCAGGATAGTGCTCCTTCTCATACTTCAGACTCCACATCAAAGTTCCTGAATTCAAAGAAGGTCAAGGTGCTCCAGGATTGGCCAGTCCAGTCACCAGACATGAGCATTATTGAGCGTGTTTGGGGTAAGATGGAGGCATTGAAGATGAATCCAAAAAATATTGATGAACTCTGGGAGTCCTGAATTTATCATTGCAGAGATGTATATATGCAGTCATCTAAGCTCATGGGTTTCATACAAAATATTATTAATATTTTTAATATATATATATAAAATATACTTTTTCCACTGCATCATGACTTTATATTCTATAATGTTCATTATTTCAGTTGTGACAAGACTTTTGTCTAAGCAAAGTCAGACCTTACTGTCTTAATTAAATAATTAAAAGTCAAGACATGATCATATTTTATTTAGGTAAAATAAGCGTAATCTAAAGGCCTTTGCCTTTCATATAAGCCACTTCTGATACCAAACAATCAACTAGAAGTCAAGTTATTATTTGTTGTTCCTAAAACTTAGATAGGCGAAAAGACTCAGATAGTGTATCAAGAGAAGTTTGACTGGTACACAGTTTAAAATCTGGTTACGATCTGGTTATTGGTGTGAGCACTTTTAGCTTAGCATAAATCACTAATTTAGACCATGAGCATCTTGCTCAAAAGAGTTTCGATAATTTACTATTTAAAGCTTAACTCTTCTGTAGTTTTGCGCAGTGGATGCCCTTCCAGCCGCAATCCAGTATTGGAAAACACCCATATAGGCATACACTATGGCCAATTTAGTTTTATTCAATCCACCTATAGCCATATCTGTCAACATTGGGATTTGAAAATAAGAGATATGCCCACCATAATAAGGGTGTTTTCATGCCTAAACAAAGCGAAAGCACAGAACAGACTCACATTTAAGAGCAAGGGCGGTCCCTGGTGGTTCGGCGGTATGGTTTGGCTCTTTCATGTAATATTAGCCATCCTTCAGGGAAATAATGAAAATACGGGAGAATTACGGGAAAATACCTTTACGGGATGATAGCAGGATAGAACTGTAAAATACGGGAGAATCCAGGGAAAAAAACGGAGGTTTGACTGGTATGCCTATAGTACAAGATTTAGACTGTGGGGGAAACCAGAGCACCCAGAGGAAATCCACGCAAACAAGGAAAAACATACAAACACAATGCCAACTGGCCCATCCAGGACTCAAACCAGCAACCTTCTTGCTGTGATTCGACAGTGCTAACCACTGAGCCACCGTGCTGCCAGAGAAAGTTACTTTAGAAAGTAATGCATTATAATATTGAGTTAATCCACCAAAAAGTAACCAGTTGCATTACTTAGTTACTTTTTATGGCAAGCAATGTGTTACGTTACTTTTGCATTACTTTTTCCGACCTGGCTGAGGCTTAATCTCTTTCAGTACTTGGAGGGTTTATTATTATTGTTATTATTTTTTGTAAATAGAGGAGCTCTGCAATTAATAACACAGTGTATAACCTTCATTTACCTTAAAAGAAAACATAAAAATGAATATAGGATAATGTTATCATCGAGGAACTTCATGACCCCAGAGCTATGCATATACAGATTAATGAAAATGTAAAAGCAATACATTTTTATATGTTTTTGTTTAATTAAAAAGTAAAATCACTGTCCATTCAGATAATAATTTTTTCCTTTTCTTCCATGTGTTCAATATAATGAGAATATTTCCATCGCAGAACTGTAAGGCTCTGCCATCTTCATTTCTGCCTGTTCCTGCATTCTCTCATTGAGTTCGGGATTCAACGTGATTACGATCATTTTAATTCAGCAATTATTCTTTTTTTAAAAACAAATTAACTAAACTAGAAAGTAACGGAAATATTATTACTTAATTTTGAAAAGTAGTGAGTTACTTTACTCGTTACTTAGAAAAGCAATATTATTACATAATTAGCGTTACTTGTAATGCAGTAAACCCAACACTGGCTGCAGCCATGGTACGGCAGCAAACTTTGCCGATTATTATGGAAGAATGAGAGTATAGTTCTTAGTCATATCAGCTTAGAAAATAGCAACTTTTCATTTTCCGTTGGTCTTAGTACAGTATGTAATTACAAAAGGGTCAAGTGTTAAAAATTGATCAAAACTTTAGTCATTTTTGAGCAAGATGCTAATGATCTAATTTGATTCAATAATCCATGCTAAGGGCAGCATGGTGGCTCAGCGATTAACACTGTCACCTCACAGCAAGAAGGTCGCTGGTTTGAGTCCCAACTGGACCAGTTGGCAGTTCTGTGGAGTTTGCATGTTCATGTGGGTTTTCTCTGGGTGGTCCGGTTTCTAACACAGTTTCTAACACAATCCAAAGACATGCGCTATAGGTAAACTGAATAAACTAAATTGGCCGTAGTGTATGTGTGTGAGTGTGAGAGTGTTTCCCAGTACCGGGTTGCAGCTGGAAGTGCATCCGCTGTGTAAAACTTAGGATCAATACGCAAATATCTTTACAAATGAAAAATAATTAAAGGAATGAAATATTACAAAAATTATTATTCTACATAAATATAAAAACCTCTGCTTTCATGCCTTTTTCATCTCGAGGGGCTTTTTTTGTTTTATTATATTTATTATATTTATATTTGTTTTATTAAAAACAAGCTTAGATTTGCCCACCTGTCAGGTTTTGGACCATATGGGCCATAGCATGTGTATTTGGATATAACTCAGTTTTGTTTGGATATAACTCTGTTTTTTGACCACACTTTGTTATTATTGTTGTTGATTTATTCGTTTGCTGTAAGCTGAATTTAGAAATAGTTTTGAAACAAATCTTTGTGCTTAACAAACAAAATTAATTATTTAGGCTAATGGATGTCTGTACGTACAACACATTTCCTTATCCATGAAAGAGAGTGAAAGTGAAAGTAAAGAATAAAAAGGCTCATTCTGTCATTCTCAAGCTGCCGATTGAACTTATTTTCTTGCTAGTGAAGCGAAATTCACTATGGTGGGATGCAACTGACTCTTAAAGGGAATGGGAGATTCTGATTGGTTTATTCTCAAAACACACCTATAACTCATTAAGAGAATAAGATCATCAAAATTGAGCCCATATGCTGAATAAGTTAGTGATTTATTCTGCTGTGGTGACCCTAATGAATAAAGGGGCTAAGCCGAAGGAAAATGAATGAATGTTATGCTAAGCTAAGCTAAAGAGTTCCCGCCAGACTCAGAGATCGGCTGAAGGGATTAACTTAACTTTTCAACTGTAGAGGAATGATGCTATTCTCAAAAGAAAAGTGTTCCTTTAAGGGTGCTTCAGTCCATAAGCATCACATGATTTATAATTCTGGAGAAAACGATGCCATGACAAATACTCATTAGCAGATAGAATTACACGAATGAATCAAAGTTTCAAAGCATCCGAGTACCGTTTTTCACATTTTAATAGCATTTGGAAAAAGTTTCAATGAAATGTCTAAATAGGACACATAATACACATATTTTACATCAGTTACTCAGACAATGAGTACAGATAATGTGTGCCACTGCTGTGTGGGACTAATTACTAGTAACACTTGATTTCATCATCTTTATTCTTTCCTTTTCCTTTTCTCTCCATTCTTTATAACCTCCCACCATGAACAACACTGTAAAAATTCCCACATTGCCTCTAAGGGTTGTAATTAGACTCTATTACACTCCAGGAGAATCAGAGGCTGATTAGACCTGAGGACTAGAGATTTATTCTGTGATGGCCTTTAAAGACGTTGAATCGCACCAGCTTGAGTGTTGCAGAAGCTCCTCATTCTTTCTGATGGCTTTAATCATCTTGCACAAAACTGATTTGTGTTTATTTTGCTGACAAAACATTGATTACCATGGCTGCACAGCCCTCAAAAGGCTGAGCAGATTACACTTGGCCGCCTGCGCGGGCACGTTGGCATCTTCTTCAGGAAGGAAATGAGAGCTGGTGGAGTTTGAGGTTGAATGGTGATTACATGTTATGAGTGAATACGAGAGAGTTGTCTAACCCTTTGCTACTAGAATCGTTTTCTTTTTTTATATACAAGTTGTGGATTCACTTTTCAGAGCTGCACAGCTGCTCTATAGTGTAAATGTGTAAAATTACGAGAGATTCCACATGGCAAAAATAGATTTCTAGATCAGTATTTTTGGTTCTCCTAATAAAGCAAGCTGTGTTTATGTTTAATCTATAAGATGTATTCGCATCTAGTTTCATGCAACTATTTTAAGTACTTTTGATCCCACTTTAAGTCTTCTTACCTACTAGGCAATTGCAACAACAAAAGTGAAAAAATAAAAAAGCACAATGTACTTGTGTTCATATTGTATTCCACAACACGTATGGTGCCATTGAGGAGGGATATGGTTAAGGTTAGAGTTTAAGGGTGGGTTAAGGTGCATTGGATGGATCAAGAGTGTAATTATAAATGTAAATAAAGAGTTCAGATGCAAAACCCTCTAAATCCATCAGACCTCAATTCTTGTAAATAAACATTATCTGTCGGGCTCCTATAATTAGGTTCAGAAGTATTCTTTTATATGTAATGATAAGGTTATTAGCTGGTAAATAAAATAACTTTTTTTTCATAAATGTCACTTTAGACATTTCCTTGGTTTTTAACAAGGTAGACTTTCTTTTTGCGTCAAAACCAGCTAAATCCACTTGTGCTTTTTTAGCAAAAACCTCTAAATCCATCTATTGGGACAGTATTGGGAAATCACTAAAGATAAAATTAGAAATTATTTTACCAAACATAAAACACATTACACAAACCACCTAAAATTAAAAATACATAAAGTAAGTGGCGGTTCATTGCGCTGTGGTAACCCCTGAAAAACCAGGGACTAAGCAGAAGGAAATTAATGAATTAAATTTGTCAAGTATAAGTGCCTTAATCAATAACATAAAATAAGTTGACATTAATTAAATCTTAACAATCTGTTGTCATTTCTGATATTTGTGGTTTATATTTAATGAAAGTAGAGCAATGTAATCTAAGCTTGTCAGATTTAAATAATGTAGTGTAAAAACATCAATATCTGTGCATTGTCCATTATTAAAAAAAGAAGCTGTCATATTTAGAAGCTGTCATTCATTCATTCTCACCATACTCAAGGTCTTGGTCTCTTTTTCATCTATTGTTTATCCTCATCCATCCATGCGGGATAAAAGAACGGTATCTTAACTTAAAACGGAGTTGCCGTTTAATGTATAGTAAATAGGACTCATTCAAAGTAAAAATGTTATGAATGCATGCTACACTTTCGACTGTACAGTGTGTTTTCTTTTTCTTATCCAGTTCATCAAACTTTATCTTTTAAAATCTTAATCGAAAGCGGAATAAAATTGTCTCCTCATAAAAGCCGACGTATCAGCACGCGGTTACATTGAAAACATATGATTCGATTCGATTCTCATTGGTTCTCGGGATATAGCTGCTTTTGCTGTCAAAGGCAAGTATTGTTTAAAGGCTTTTGCCAACAAACTTATTTATGAATGCGCTGATGCTGCAATTTAGATTATTTGAAGCAAAATTATTTGTTAAACATGTATTATGTGTGGCGACGCAGTGGCGCAATAGTTAGGGCTGTCGCCTCACAGCAAGAAGGTCGCTGGTTCAAGCCTCGGCTGGGTCAGTTGGTGTTTCTGCGTGGAGTTTGCATGTTCTCCCTGCGTTCGCATGGGTGTGCTCCGGTTTCCCCACAGTCCAAAGACATGTGGTATAGGTGAATTGGGTGGGCTAAATTGTCCGTAGTTAACGTGTGTGTATGGATGTTTCCCAGACATGGGTTGCAACTGGAAGGGCATCCGCTGCGTAAAACATATGCTGGATAAGTTGGCAGGTTAATTCCGCTGTGGTGACCCCGAATTAAAAAAGGGACCCTGAAAAAGCTACAATTTTTTTCCCCTTTGAACACAATATCTTTTATTTTGAGAAACATTTAGAATATTTTGGAGTAGTAAACATGTCAAGCTGCTCACTTTGCTAGTTTAAAAAAACACAGATTCCTTTACAATTTAAAACGCCATCTTTGGATATTTTTTTTCTGCTGGTGATACTGTTTTCCTAAAAAGTTGAAAAAAAAAATGTAATTAAAAAATATAACAGAAAATGTTGTCGGTTTTAAAACCTTGAATTTTCCAAACCGCAGTATACCTTAAAAAAAGGTTATCAGCCCATGCCTACCGCTGACAATATGCAAACTTATGAAGTCGCTTTGAATGCGTGCTCGGTTGTGCACTTTTTCTGCGCTCATATTTGCATGTCACGACCACGTGCACTCTATGTACATTATAAATTAAGCCAGGACATGCTTTTGTTATTATTCTCTGCAAGTCATCTGTCCTGATGTCTTTGTTTATTCAGTGCAACATCTTAGCACTTCAAGTGTAATACCTGAAATTGTCATGACATTGTTTAGATGATTATACCAACTTAAAAATATATATTTTAAAATGAATTAAACCTATTAAAAACAAGGACTGCGTTGAAGGAAAGGGAAAGTGATAAACTTGTTTTAGCAATGCATGATATATATTTTCAGGGTGGAATGTTAAAGCATATTAGGCTGCTCAGTTTAACTGCACTTAATATTTTTACAATTCGAATTGTTGACTGACTAGTAGTTTATTTATAGTGGGTGAGTGGGTCAATCAATAAAATTGGTTGTGTTTAGGGAGGGAGGAGGGTCACTCAATCAGTCATTCAGTCCATCAAACAGTCCGTCAACAGTGACTTCTAATGGGTTTACGCGAGAACAGCAGGCGCGAATGGCTCTAGCGAGAGGAATTTGAGATCTCAAAAAGCGTACACAGCGGCCTCTCGTGGATTCGCGAAAACAAAAACTCCAAAAAAAAGGTACCTCCTGGGACGTATTTCACGGTCTCCAGAAATGTATATAGAGGTACGTCTCAGAATGGACTCAAAGGACTGATTATTCTACTTAGCCAAATCACTGTAGACAATAAATAAATAAATAAATAAATAAATAAATAAATTAGCGACTGCATGTTGATAGTACAGTAAAAGTACAAATACAGATGTACAAGTGCACCAAGGTTATTTTGTATTTTTAGTTTTTATTTCCTTTTGACTTTTTGTTTTTAAATTTAGTTAGTTTTAATTAGTTTTTAGAGGCAGATTTACTAGTTTTTATTAGTTTCTATTTTTGGAAATTGCTCAGTTTTAGTTTCTTTTTTTTTTTTTTTTCAGTATATTATATAGGTTGTTGCTTTTTTCTAAATTCTAAAAACTCAACAATACTTTTTTTGAAACATGTATTCAGAGGAAACATGACCACTATCATCTACAACTCTCAACAACGCTACAACGCTCTTCACTTTCTTCTGCGACTCTTATTTTTGCTATAATTTTAGTTTTCAGTCAGTTTTGTATGTACACAATAGACTTTCAGTTAGTTCTATTTTTTAACTCGTTTTTATTTTTATTTCAGTTAACAACATTTTCAACACATCCGTTTTTTTCATTCGTTTTTGTTAAATATAATAACCTTGAAGTGCACATTTTTAAACTGCTCAAGTCCTGAGAAAAAAACAACTCAATTACAGAAATTAGTAACAATGTTGCCTCAAAAAGTCTAACCGATGATCCAAACTGAATCCCGCTGGGAACTTCAGAAAATAAATAGGGTAGATTTAAGGTAGACTTCACAGAAAGTTCAGTGTGGGTCTGCACACGCAATGTGTTTGGACAAAATCAAGGGTGACAGAAGTGATACTTTCTTCCTGGGGGCTTAGAAATGTCCTTCATTTTCATGCCACATCTTGAAGCCATGGGCAATACTTTCCCGCTGTCTGCAGCACCACGTGACATAACCAATTACAGCGCAGCCATAAACATCACGTAAGGGATGACAGCTAGAACCGCCCACAAACAGCAAACTAACAACCTGGAACAGACATTCGGCATCTATAAATGATGATGCATCAATTAAAGAAGCCCTCTGTAACCTTGGACATGAGGACATTAGGAATTCAGCTTTCAAGTGGAATTTGTCCTAAAGGGCATTTTTAACAGCTTTCATTTCTAAGCCATAATAACAGTCCGCTCTCTCTTGTCTCTCTCTCCCCCTCTCTCTATTTCCTTCAGGAACACGTGTTAATGCTGAAGACTTTTATCGAGTTTACCTCAGATTTTTGAACACTCTCTCTCTCTCCATGTGGGTGATTAGATACTGTATGTCTGGTTTTCTAACTAAATCATCACCACTATAGGATTCAGTGGCGAGACGTTAAAAAAGCAAAGCTGATTCATTCTTTCTGCTTGTATAAGTTCATGTAACACCTACAGAAACTTGGGAATGACACGATATATAAAGAGAGAGGACTAAAACACTTTGGAATACTTGATTCTGATTGGTCGGGCATAGTATTCAAATGCATGCTATTCTAATCAAAGCGTAACTAATCACACAGGCTAATCCGGGAACTGCAAATTGTCGTGATCGTTAGTGAATATATGCATATAGATTTGGGCTTACACTTTTACTGTCAGGCATCCTGGCATTTCTTCCTGCAAGGTGTGATTTTTTATTTCTGAAGGGACAAAAAAGTTGTTGAGCACTGTAGCGTTTGAAAGTTCTCTGTAAAGGTTTGAATGCAGTGTCAGCCTGCTAACAGATCAGCTGATAGACACGGCTTTCAAATGCTTCAGTGTCCATATTAAAGCTCTTGTAAATCAGTGATTATTAGAGATAATCACAGTCAAATCACACAATGGCCAATCAGAAATTTTCAAAAAATAAGAGCAAAATGCTTCTATAATAAAATTTTTTAATTGATTCAAGTACACAATTGTAGAATTTGTCACTTCTGACAACACTACAATTACCACAACCCTCACCAAAAACTTTCTGCAAGATTTGTAGGTTTAATTAAAAATTTAGTCAGCTTAGATCACTGTTTTGTATCTAAAAGTTTACCTTTGTGGCAAGTAGCCATGTAATAAGCAGGATATTGTACATATATTGTCAGTGTGTTATGCAATGAATCCCTTAAATTTGCACTATTACACTGGAAAAAGCGTTTAGTTGAGTTTAGAGTAAACGTGTTGCCTTGTAATTATCAAGTACTATGTGCATAATTATAAAAGTTAACCTAGGTCAATGGCTTAACTAACTTTTTTAAAGTAAAAAAATAAACTTTTTTTAAGGCAATCGGTGTCACTGGTGTAGGGTGGGGAAAGGAGCGAGGACTCAAGTGTAGCAAATAATTTGGGTTTTTTATTATAAAATAAAATATAAGGTAACATAAACAACCCCACGGGGGAAAAGGATAGCAAACAAATTAACAAACTTCACTGGGCAGGGCTGGCAGGGATTATGGCTGGACAAAGCAGTACAAGACTTAACTGGATAATGACAACTAACTGTCACAGGACAGCTGCATTTCATCTTCGAAACGAACGCTACCGGGTGGTATATTGCCATCGACGGCTTCTGTTGATTTTAACACTACCAGCTGATGGATTCAACACACGCTCATTGTGAAAACGTAGCCCTGCGGATGTTTTTGTAGACAGCGAATTACGTAGGCGGAGGTACATATGGCTGCACTTCATTTCTTTAAACGAACGCTACAGGGCGGTGTGACACCGTTCCTTTTCGCGCTTACCAGCTGACCGCTTACCTCCGTATGGACGGCATTCCGGCTGCAACCAGTTTGTCCCGTTAGTGCATCACGTCCGTTGGCGGATTTGACATGCAGAGAGGAGTTGACCACGAAGACGGGGATTCGAGTCCGGTGAAGAGCGGTTCCAGAAGGGGGGTAAGACAAAAACAGAATCCAAAATATAAAACAAACAAGTGAATAGCAGGGTGAGGATGTGGTAAAAAAAAGTCAGATGAGGGCTTTTATTTTTTTGGATTGCTTTTGAAACGTGTTGGTTGGGTTTAAGGAAGTGGGAGGGTGGGTCAGCCGATCGTTCGCTCAATCAGTCAGATAGTCTGTCCAAAAGTGAGTCGACAGCGGCCTCTGGTGGGTTTACGCGAGAACAGCAGGCGCGAATGGCACTCGCGAGGGAAATTTTAGATCTCGAAAAGCATACACGGCGACCTCTGGCGGATTCGCGAAAACAAAAACTCATGGGAAAAAAATCATGGGACAACTTTTCTTTTTCTTGATTGCTTTTGAAAACACTATCGGTTGGGTAGTGCAAGCTGGCCTGGTTGGCTTAAGTGTATATCACACCCTCTAGTGGATTTACACGAGAAGAGGACGTGCGAGAGCAATTTGTGATCATCAAAAAGCATACACATAGGCATCTGGTTAGCAAATGTACCTAAGGTTACGTATTTTGCTCTCCCCAGAAACTGTCATATGATTGGCTGATAAATTTTTTCCATCAGTAGTTAGGTTGGTGCACCCACTAGTATTAGCAGTGAGTTTACATATGCACATACAGTTTCATTCCTGTAAATGTAGGTTTGCATTAAACTATTTGAGGGCAAACAACAACGTTATCGTTACATTATTAATTTCCCAGTATATCCCCTAAGGTGACATTTTAATCACTGGAAATACATTTGTAATACCAGTCCGGACATGATCACTAGCATAATCTATTAATGGTGCCCATGACAAAACTGCGACTGCTCATCTTTTTTACTCTGAGTGAATTAGCTTCCAGGGACGGGGAAGGTGACATTGTCCACAGCGGAGGAAAGTGTCTCAAGGTCAATTATTAGACTAATATGATTTCTCCATAATTACGGTTAAACTCTTTCGTCCTTTGGCCATCCTTGAACCAAGCTTGCGCATTTGCAAACAGTGACAAACGCACTTTCCTTGAACATCAAAATGCGCCCGAACCGCAAAACAAAAAACAATCAGGGGAAAAAATCAATGCTTTTCAGTTTCATTTTCACATCTCTGCCGACCTCTTATCTTCTTCTGGCAAAAGAGAGAGCACGGGCAATCATCTGTTGTTTGTACCTGTCTACAATTCCAAATTCTTTATGTAGTTTAGAGGTCCCTGCAACTGGTCAATACTACTTTTCCTCTTTACAAAATGCTCTTCTTTATATTCTAACAAAAGACCAAATGGTCTAACCGTCATGCATTTTCTTTTCCTATCGCATTTGTTATTTCAGTCTACTGTTCCAAACATCTCGACAGCAGGTGACTTTCAAACCGACAGACAAACAAATAGATCAAAGCGAGCAGAGCAACGGTTATGCTGCCTGAAAGAAAAACGCTTGACTTTTTTGTCTCATTTTACAAAGGAATCATTTGTGAGCAGCACGTAGGGATGTCAGAGCGCTCATGAGTCAAAGTATGCTTGTACTGCATCAATGCAATGGTGATAATTGCAGTGTGCTGTAAGAGGGTAATGATAGTCCTACATGCCACAATTGAGCTGCCAAGTGCAAAATTATTGCCCATCCATCATGTTGCTTTACCTGCCCTCGACCAAAGAAAATATATTCCTTATTTATGAACAATCAGTACGATAAAGTATGTATTGCATATTGAATTGTCAAAATATTTAGTAACACTGTTATGTTTACAGTATATTAACAGTTGATCTCCAATTCACAAATGTTTTCTATTTGCATATGGGTCACAAAAATGGCTTTGCAGATAATGGCCGAGAAATGGTATAATAAATGGCATAGTTAATCCAGACAATATATTGTTTCAATCTACTAAAGATAAAAGTCACTGTGTTAAATGTTTCAACATCAAAAGCCATCTGAGTACAAAATCAAGCTCCCATATATTATAATAACGTATTATCCCATATAATATATTGTTGTTGCTTATAAAAGTCGTTTTAACTTTTTGACTTGAGAAGAGTTCACGATATTCACAATATTCATAAATCGCAATATTTCCATTTGAAATTTGGAATACATTATTATATTAGAATAAAACAAATATTAACATTTTACTCAAAGCCATATCTAATAAATGTAATAAAAAGATGTTTAAACTTTAGTCTTTATTTATTAATGAATTATCATTATTATTATTATTATTATTATTATTATTGGAATTATTATTATTATTATTATTATTTGTAGTAGTAGTAGTAATAGTATTTTATTAATTAATTAGCTAATTAATTTATTTATGCATATATGTATTTATTTCTTATTATTGTCATTATTATTAATATTATTATTAGTAGTAGTAGTAGTAGTAGCAACAGTGGTAGTAGTAGTAGTTTTTATTTATTTATGTATTTATTTATTTATTTATTTAGATTTATTATTATTAGTAGTAGTAGTATTATTAGTATTATTATTATTATTTCATTATTATTATTCATTCATTCATTTTCTTTGCGGCTTAGTCCCTTTATTAATCAGGGGTCGCCACAGTGAAATGAACTGCCAAGTTATCCAGTCAATGTATTACTCAGCGGATGTCCTTCCAGCTACAACCCAATGCTGAGAAACACCCATACACTCTTGCATTTACACACATACACTACAGCCAAGTTAGTTTATTCAGTTCACCTTTAGTTTATGTCTTCGGACTTGTGGGGCAAACTGGAGAAAACCCACGCAAACACGGGGAGAAAATGCAAACTCCACACAGAAACGCCAACTGACCCAGCCGGGACTCAAACCAGTGAACTTCTTGCTGTGAGGCGATTGTGCTACCCACTCCCACTTTTTTTTAAATTTATTTGTTTATTTATTATTATTATTACTCATTCAATCAATTTCTTTTTGGCTTAGTCCCTTTATTAATCTGGGGTCACCATAGCGGAATTAACCGCCAACTTATCCAGCATATGTTTTACGCATCGGATGCCCTTCAAGCTGCAACCCATCACTGGGAAACATCAATACACACTCATTCACATACATACACTACGGACAACTTAGCCTACCCAATTCACCTGTACCACATGTCTTTGAGCACCCGGAAAAAACCCACACGAACACAGGAAGAACATGCAAACTCCCCACAGAAATGCCAACTGACCCAGTCGTGGCTCGAACCAGTGACCTTCT
This sequence comes from Danio aesculapii, assembly GCF_903798145.1. Classification (NCBI taxonomy): domain Eukaryota; kingdom Metazoa; phylum Chordata; class Actinopteri; order Cypriniformes; family Danionidae; genus Danio; species Danio aesculapii. The sequence continues at coordinate 8,001,906 of NC_079455.1, forward strand.
TGCTGTGAGGCTAACCACTGCGCCACAGTGATGAAAATAAAACACAATTCTTAAATTATTATGGCGCGATCTCACTTCAAGATCCTCACATTTTTCTTCCAACCGCTTCACCTCAGCAGAAAGAAAATCCATATTTTCTTGAATAACGGTGACGTCGTCAGAACAGGTTGTTAAAGATTGTTCCATGTCCTTAATTGTATTTTCATAGTTGCCATATTGGTCTGTACTGTGACCATATTATTAGAAAACTCTGCTTTCACAGCTTGCAGCTCACTTTTAATGGTTTATAGAATGTCATCCAGTACAGTTTGCAACCCAAAGTGGAGAATTCCTTCAATATTATTGAATAGTTAGGATAAAAGTACAGATTTGAGAAATATGTTGTTGGCCAGGGGCTCCGTTTGCACCTCTGAGCTACCTGAGGACCGAGACATGGGAACAGCTAATAGTGCAGGCCGCTCATGAGATAATGACGTGGTAAACAACACTTGTAGGCTGAAATATTGAAAGACGTACTGCAGGAGCAACCGAGAATGAGACTTATGCTATAGCTTATCAAACCAGAAGTCCCAACAAAACAAACAAACAAAAAAAAAAGTTAGCACTGCTGCAGTTCCCCTTCCATGGGAATGCATTGTGTGATATACTGCATAGCTTTACATTATCTAATGTATTTCCATTTATTTTTGTTTTGTAAGGCTGAACCCCACTTGAGCTTGTGTACCAGATGATTTGTTTGGTAGGGTTTTGCATATAATGTCCAGAGCGGTTCGTAAACTTGACTAACTGTCTGGAGACTGACCTCTACCACACAGACTGTCAAGTTTTCCACATCAGAAATTACCAGTGCGTTTGCAACATTTGCTCTTAGCTAGACCAAAACATGAATTAATTCTAAGCGAAACACTCTTGATGTTATTGTGTCATATTTTCACAAGCTCTAACGCATGCTGGTGTTTATTCTGCCTCACAGCTAACTGGGAGATTATTTGTTTTCTCGTGTCTCCTCGAGGAGTTGCCCAACTGTGATATCTGTTCCTCATGGCAAGCCACGAATATGATGCAAAGTTTCATCGCAAGCGTGGTGGGATTAAAAACGGGGAGGCATGAATCGGAGCTCACTGAAGCCTTCATCCTAATGCAATTAATTAAACCATCTGCACTGGCCAGTCCGTTGGGCTACACTGTGCATTCTGTCAGAGAGAAGTGACGAGTGCAGACAGATATCATGCAAACTTACAGAGCTTTGGTGAATTGATTAACTCAAAACATAACTTTTTTATTATGGTGAATTAGTTTCGAGTAAGTTTTTTTTTTAATGAATAAAACTGCTGAAAGCAATAACAGCTAAGCTAAGCATTACTGATATTGGTCAGGGGATTTTCAGATGGCAAATGCTTTGGGCGTAAATTAATGGAAAGAGTTTACTGTATGTGTGGATTTGGAGGCCTTTTTTATGCCTAACTGCTGAGGATTCCGATGAGTTTACTGTTTCAGTGATTCATTGTTTTATTCAGAAACAAATCATCGCATTATTGGAATAATAAGGCATATTAATATAATATTATTGGAATAATAAGGTTCTATCTGTGTTCTAAATGATTTTGGGCTTCAAAGGTTTTGCATTCCATATAACAAACAATATGCGTGTAACAGTTCTCTTTTATACATTAACATGACAGAGACCCTAAGTGAAGTTTATTGATATTTCGAGAGGATCACATGCTTTTGATTGCTTTTGGCTGGTCCCGCATTATCCCATTTATGATTCACCAATTAGACGATTTCTAAGCCACTATAAATACTCTTGTTCCAAATAACAACGATCTTCATTTTGAAGAATCACCCCTTCCACCCCTACTCCTCACAGCAAAAACATCACTGGTTCTAGTCCTTATCAAGCCAGCCGATGTTTCTTTGCAGAGTTTGCACGTTCTCCCTGTGCTCATGTGGGTTTCCCCCAGGTTCCCCGGTTTCCACCCACCATCCAAAAACATGCAACTTAAGTTAATTGACTAATCCTAATCAGCACCATAGACATGCTCCTAGTAAACAGTTATCTCTTAAGAGCAATCACTTTCTGTTCATCTACTACAGCAGAGGAGTTCTCAAGATCTATCTGAGCTCAAACTCCCCTCACGCCTTGCAAACGGGAGGGAGCCCCGGGCTCAAGGAGCTCAGGGCTCTCTCCCGGGACAGCATGCCAAACAAGCTTTATAATCAATGATCACCTAAGTGTGAACTCTTGAAACGTACTCTAAACGTAAATGATCAAAATTCTCTTCAATTTGAAAATTGGGGTAGAAAAAACAAGGCAAATGCAGATAAAACCTAACTCTAAAAAGTCATTTTCTGCTTGGAATTATAAGGTTCTGTCTGGCAGATCATTAATTGAAGCCTTACTTTTCTAGAAATACAATCAGCCTGCTTATTAATTTAATTTAAAAAAAAAACAAATGGTGTTGTAATACGTTACGTGTTGTATACGTTATATGAATTATTGAATTACATTTATTAAATTACATGCCCCGTGAACTAAATGAAGTATTTGCCATTCAAGGCTTAATATCAAATTTAAAGACTTTAAAAGTAAACAGACAATGAGCAAATGAGTTTAATGAACACTGAAAAATGTTTCACTGACTATATATACACAAATAAAAAAATATTTCACATTTAATAAATTACATTTTATTAATATCTGTTACTTTTTCAACAATTTCATCTTAATGTCAAAAAACGCTTCTAAATCATCACATTTACAAACATCTTTTCATTTACAGACATCTTTTCATCAGCTTTCGTCTTAATTTTGTGTGCTGCGCCATTATTTAGTTGACTGAGTTTTTGTTTCTTTCTGGTCCTCCCCACTGTTATTGGAGCAATCCGGAGAAATGACAAAGAAAGCTGATCCTGATTGGTCCTTGTGTGTGCATTTGAAATGCTGATTGGCTCACAAAAAGAACCTTGTAAAGCCAAGCTAGAGTTCGACTTCATAGTTAAAACCTTTTTTGTCTTTAAATAAAAAGTCTTAAAATGTAAAAAACGTATAAAAAAACATCCCATGATGTAAAAAAGTTGCCATTTAATAAGAATATATGAATATTAAGGTCTCCTAATGCAATTCAAAAGCATAAATAAGTGAAAAAACAAACAAAAAACATGAACCAAAATACAGAAAATTGCAATTTACAGATATTTTTACAGTGTACAGTAGTAGTTATACTTGCCTTGATTGGCATGGAATGGAATGCAAAGGGAACTGTTTGATCTGATAAAAAAGCATTAATTAAACATTTTCACTGAGGGCAACTTTAGCATTATGTCCTCAAAGGGCTGGTTATAACTGTAAGACTTTAGCCCCTTTCACACACACAGACCTTTCCGAAAAATGTGTGAACAGGCCCTTTTTGAAAATACCGGTAAATTCGTTCTGGCAATTTTCCGTTAAGAGAAGTTGTAACATTAAGGCTCGTACACACCGGGACGCTTTTTGTTTGCATTTATCATCAGCGTTTTGAGACATTTTTTCGGATTCAAAACCCAAGCGATTTTCACTGGCGTCAAGCTGAAGAGGATGCAAAATCACTCCTTGACATCAGATGGTGCTACACAACTTCTGACACCCACTTGTAACACAGAAGAAAAAGACAGAAAGTTTTAAACGCAAGCAGAAATTATTATTAATGACTGCATATAGGTCGTCATAATATTTAGTTACACAGTCAAGCCTAAAATTATTAATACTCCAGGCAAATTATGACTGCCACTTTTTGTTCATAAATAAAAGCAGATTTTTTTTTTTACAATGATGCCTCTTGTACATCATATAATTATCTTTTAAGAGAAGCCTGTGTCATTTCTCTTCAATAAATAAATAAATGGGACATTCTACCAGAAACATATATTATCTGTCCCTGAAATAAAAACTGAAATTCAGTGAATAAAAAGTATTTCATCCAAAAAAATTTCTAAAATGGTTGACTTCTGTGAGTTGTTCTGTAAAGGAATATGTCATTCATTTGGTTCTCAGATTTTTTTATCTTTATTAAAACAACTTACACTGTACAAACCCTGTCATTGTCATCATTGAACCAATTGAACCTACAGTTTTAATAGTTTTCTAATGCTAAATGGAAATGCACATGCTGAATGGAATAATGGCTCTAGGGTGGTCCGCTCCAGCTTGCAAGATCTGGACCACAAATTAGCTATATTACTACACATATCTGCCATGTCAAAGAGCTATGGTTTGACCCCTATAATTATCAAATGATCACTGTACTTTATCCTTACCAAATGTGACCTATCGTATGTTTTAGGTTAACAGTACCATACCTGCCACATCTTACCTCAGCTGCTTTGTGCTCACACCATCTTTAGCCAGACATACTCACCAATATTTGCCATATCTTATCTGGGCTACTATAGACTCACAGCCACATTAGCCAGAGCTTACTGAGCCGAATATTCGCCAAAAGTGGTCCACATTTGTTTTAAAATATTTGGGCCACATTTGCTATATCTTCTCTGGGCCACTTTAGGCTAACAGCCATGTTAGCCAGAACTTACTGTGCCAAATACTTGCCAAAAGTGGTCCACATATGTTTTAAGATAACAGGGCAAAATTTGCTATATCTTCTCTGGGCCACTTGAGGCTCACAGTCACATTAGCCAGAGTTTAATGTGCCGAATATTTGCCAAAAGTGGCCCACATATGTTTTAAAACAACTGGGTCACATTTGCCATTTTTTCTTTGGGCCACTTTAGGCTCACAGCCGCATTAGTCAGAGTTTACTGTGCCAAATATTTACCAAAAGTGGCCCACATATGTCTTAAGATAACTGGGCCACATTTGCACCTACACATGTGAGCCACTTTGGGTTTAGACCCAACCAACATTTGTCCCTGAAAATCCATCCGGGAGACTGGGGGGTTAGGTTCGGGGGTGAGGTGTCTGAATAACATTTGAGAACCAGGTACTGTTCACTGTGGTGTTAGTAACTACTATGAAGCATGTTTCAGGCCACCGATGTGATCGGATCCTATACCAATTACCAATTTTAGCGACCCGAAGGTTTCACAGACGGTACAAAAATGCTGTGGGCCAGGTGGGGGGTTGAAATGACGGGGGGTTTCTGGGAGAAATAACAAAATGGGAGGGTGGTGGGAGATGGGTCTGAAATACGGGAGACTCCCGGGAAAAACGGGAGTGTTGGCAGGTATGGTTTAGACCCAGATTACCCTTAGCCCTTAAACTCAGATTTACTTAGCCTTACTACCTAATGACTTCAGCCCCATTGACACCCTCTGCCAATGCATTGATGAAATTAACAGTTGGATGTGCCAAAACTTTCTTCAGTTAAAAGTAAACTGAAGTCATTGCATTTGGGAACAGACATGAGGATCTTAAGGTGAATGCGTACCTTGGCTCTAAGGGTCAAACAACAAAAAATAAGGTTAAGAATCTTGGTGTGATTCTGGAGTCAGATCTGAGTTTCGGTAGTCATGTCAAAACAGTAACTAAATCAGCATACTATCATCTCAAAAACATTGCAAGAATAAGATACTTTGTTTCCAGTGAAGACTTAGAGAAACTTGTTCATGCTTTTATCACCAGCAGGATGGATTACTGTAATGGACTCCTTACTGGCCTTCCCAAAAAGACAGTCAGCTTATCCAGAACGCTGCTGCCAGGATTCTGACCAGTCTCCCAGTTACATTCAGAATAGATTTTAAATTCGACTCCCGGTATGGGAACTTGATTTGTCGGCGCCAATAGCTTAGTGGTTAGGTGACATATAGCACCCAGGTGCTCCCCATACCTTCCTGTCTGTTAATCTCCACTGTCCTATCAATAAAGGTGAAAACCCCTAAAATATAATTATATGAAAAAAAAAAGAATAAATTTTAAAGTATTACCTTAGCTGCGTCCCAAATCGCATACTTATGCACTATTCTACGCCATTTTGTAGTATAAATAGTGTGTTCACATTGAAAACTCTACAAATAATAAGTGCACTTTAATTACCCGGATGATGCACTCATTCAGCCGATAAAATGAAGTGTGTAATGATGGACACTTCACGCACTCAACGACTGCAGGTTTGCTCACTTAGCGGAAGAGGCGGAGCTATCGTGCGCATATGTTGGATAACTTAATTTATTTTGGATGGTGAAAGCAAAATTCTCCTACGAGAGTGATTATAGCGCCTCCCGATGGTGAATGCGGTTATACTTATGGCAGGTATTATTTGATAGTTTGGTCATTTATTTTACTGATTTGGCAACCGCCAAACGTCATCAGGGAAACGGTTTGAATTTCCACTTAGTAAAAAAACATTAGTGCTCCATTTAGGACGACACTACCTTCATATACTATGCTGTTGAGTGTGTAAATGCATAAGTACATAGTGCATGAGTGCATAGTGTATTGTGTGCCATTTGAGACGCAGCTCATTTGTCTGTAAATCACTAAATGGCCTAGGTCCTTAATAAATTACAGATATGCTCACTGAATACAAACCTAACAGAATCAAGGTCTTTAGGATCACGTAATTCAGAAATTCTAAGGGTGTAGGCAAAACACAGTGAATCAGCATTGAGCTACTACGCCCCTGAAATTAGCTTTCAGAAATGATCAGATGTGCTTCAACGTTAGGCCCATTCAAATCAAGACTGAAAACACATCTGTTTAGCTGTGCCTTTATTGAATGAGCAATGTGCTACGTCCGACAGATCACACTATTATGTCTTTCTTTTCTTTTTCATTATTTTATGAGAAGCCTGTTTTAACACATTTTATTCTGTTTTTACCTATAATTTGTTTTTATTTTCCTATACTTGTCTCTTTTATTCCTGTTTATGTAAAGCACATTGGATTGCATTGCCTTTTCGTGTAATTTTCATGTTTTTAACATGTATTCAACTATGCCCAGGTCAGTGCTTCTCAATTCTGGTCCTAGGGCCCATTTTGCACATTTTGTATGTCTCTCTTATCTGACACACAATCATTAGTTCATACATCTCTCTGTTAACGAGTGGATGATTTGAATCAGGTGTGTTAAGTAAGGAAGACATACAAAATGTGCTGGAACTGGACCGGAATTGAGAACCACTGCCGTATGTATATACAGTTTTGCATTCTATGGCACTTTTAAAATATTTATCATTGAGTTCATTGAACATGACAAAGATATCAAAATACAAAGTGGGACATCTCTGGCACTTTATTCCACTGAAAGCTGTGACATTGAGATTGAGGAGTTTGCTTGAGAAGATCTGCCTTGAGATGACATATGACTAGTAACATGAGTTTTCCCTCTAATAGCCAATGGACTTCACTGCCAGACCGCCTTGGGCAATGAGGGAGCGTCGTCCTCAAGAGCAAAACACACACTCGCTCACTCATTGAGTGTCACTCTTCCTGCCAATAACTCTTTGTGCATTCGGAGACACAAGACACACATCGGTGTACTCCTTCACCACTGGCCTTTAAGGCAGTTACAGTTCCATCTTCTTGTCACTCTGGAGGGGCTCTCTTTGCTTCAACTTAATTTGGTGGGAGAGCAGCGGCGCTGGAGATTTTCTACCAGCCTGACAGGCCCTTAAAGGAAATCTTAAGACTGACACACACTACAGATTTTCAAAGTGTGAGAGACTACAAACAGGATGATAAAAAAACGTATATTTTGCCAATTGATTGATTGATCCTGGAGTGCTCCTGTCCTGCATAGTTTAGCTTCCACTTCCTTCAACACACCTGCCTGGCAGTTTCTAGTATACCTAGAAAGAGCTTGATTAACCAGTTCGGGTGTGTCTAATTGTGTGTACTCAAGCTTACATGGGTTAAATCAGGGGTGCCCAAATTCGGTCCTGGAGGGCCGGTGTCTTGCAGATTTTAGCTCAAACTTGCCTCAACACACCTGCATGGATGTTTTTAGAAAGCCTAGTAAAGCTACGGTCACACTGGACCTTTCTCCACATAGACTTCCATTCATACACACGCGAATACGTCAGACCGGAAATGCAAGCTCGTGCAACAAATTTCGCAGTTCGCTGCAATTCAAAGTTTAAGCTTGATGAACTCTAACCTGCAAAATCCTATCACTTGACTGCGTGAGACCAATTGAGGATCAAAACATCACCTCTCTGGACAGAAATTTAAAATATGGACCAATCGCTCGCTTTTTCTAATGTATAATCATCTTGTTTAATCCCGCCCCTTTTCGCAGTGCTGTACTACAGAATTTCGCAAGCTCAAACTCTAGTGTGACCGCAGCTTAACAGCTTGATTAGCTAGCCAAGGTGTGTCTGATTAGGATTGGAACCAAACTTTTGCCTTTTAGGACCGAGTTTGGGCATCCCTGGGTTAAATTTCAGACAAGAAAGATGTTACAATCAATTGTAACATCTTTCTTGTCCTAATATTTAACCCAAACCAAATCCTTAAGCTCTAAATCTAACTTTAACTGTAAGACATTCTTAAAATCTGATGAAAATGAAAGGTAAATAATGTTAAAGCACTTCATTGTATGCTTAAACCTGACAACAAATGTAAACCTATTCCTCAAACCTCTGATTGGATCATTAGATTGTTGTTCCAAGATCTACAATGAAATTGATCCAGAGATATGTCGAACTTGGTAAAATCAAGTTCTGCTAAACAGTGCATTCATAAATAACCAAAGTCCCAACTGTGAACACCTTGACATCTCCTAAAATCTCTGCAGGTTAAACATGACTTTGCAATATATAGATTTAAATTTTTAGGAAACAGAGGAACCGAAAAGAAACAGCCAACATAGCAAAATTCCTCTGCCAAGATCTGACCCACACAATCATGCTTTTGCTTAGCCCACATGCCGCAGTGAATTACTGTACATGATTGGACCAAGTCTGGCCAAGGGCCAAATATGGATCATATCTGGGCCAAGTCTCAGCCAAGTTAACAACCGATATCTGGGTCAGATATGTTGGTGTGTCACGACTGCAATGAATTTGATAAACCCATGTAGCATTTTACTTTATGGCCGCAGTTTTTCTCGAAGCAACCTGATTGGTAGTATTTGAATTGTATTTTAAAAGTGCGTCAAGGCCAAACGTACGTGGCCCACATCTACATTTTTAGCATCTAGGCCAAATACTACATTTGATATCTGGCCCAAGTCTTGTGTGTCACCTTAAAGATGATGCCACATCTGCCAAACCCAGGCCATGTTTGGCCGAGATGCTGTATGCCAGTGCTGGACGATTGCCTGCTGTGCCAGCTTTATGCCAAATTTGGGCCAGAATTCGTTGCTACCTCAGTAAATGCATCCCACATAGCAAAATTGTTCTGGCCCAGACCTGGCCCACACAATCATGTTTTTGCTTGACCCACATGCCGCAGTGAATTACAGTACATAATTGGACCAAGTCTGGCTTCCATACAAGGGCCAAACATGGACCATATCTGGGCCAAGTCTTAGCCAAGTTAACAACCGATAACTGGGTCAGATATGTTGGTGTGTCATGACTGCAATGAATTTGATAAACCCATGAAGATTTAGAAATTGAAAGTTAATATAATTAAATTTAGGCTAAATATTGCAAAAAAAATGGCAACCTACAAAATTTCAACTAAATTTTTGCATTTTTTAGCTTCTCCCCAGATAGCATACGGATTTGGGCCACTTTAGGCATTTATGTGGCACTGGTTGTTTTCCTATGGCCCAGACTAAATTATTGTTGGCCTAAAATGATCCACCTATACAATGGCAAAAGGGGGCCAAAATTCCAATTTATACATGGGCCGTTTAAGGCAAAAATTTGACACATATGGCAAAATTTAACCTGAATATGAGCCTAATGTGGCCCATGTGGAAAATTTGGCCCAAATGATGGCGGATTAATGTGGGTCACAGTTGGCAAAAATGTGGCATAGTCAAGGGTAATCTTTATCTAAACCCAAAGTGGCTCACATGTGTAGGTGCAAATGTTCGGCACAGTAAGCTCTGGCTAATGTGGCTCTTAGCCTAAAGTGGCCCAGAGAAGATATAGCAAATGTGGCCCAAATATCTTAAAACATATGTGGACCACTTTTGGCGAATATTCGGCTCAGTAAGCTCTGGCTAAAGATGGTGTGAGCTCAAAGCAGCTGAGGTAAGATGTGGCAAGTATGGTACTGTTATTCTAAAACATACGATAGGTCACTTTTGGTAAAGATAAAGTACAGTGATCATTTGATAATTATAGGGGTCAAACCATAGCTCTTTGACATGGCAGATATGTGTAGTAATATCTGTGGCCCAGATCTGACAAGTAGGAGCGGACCCCCCTAGAGCCATCAGTCGATTCAGTATGTGGTCTGGATGTAAGTGTTCGGTGTAGGCCAGATCTGAGCCAGAATAAAAGCAAACTGTGTCCCAGAATAGGGTCAGTTCTGGTTAATTTGGTTGAATTCTGGCTGATATGTGGTACTGCTATGGCTTAATTGTACCCCAGACCTGGCAAACAGGAGTGGACCGCATGTAAATGTTTGGTATGAGCCAGAGTTGAGCCACATGAATTTTGCTAGCTGGGTCTTGATTTTTCCTCTCTTTAAAATGTGTTAATATTTTTATTATGGTAAGTTATTTTCTTAGATTAGCTCCAGATTTGGCTAAGGATAGATTTGTGACTGGTATGCTCATATATGCTGAGCACTGTAGATTGCAATATGTACATATTTGGATAATTTTGATATATTGTGCAGCCCTACTAGAAATAATGATGTTAGCTTCCTGCTAGATGTATTGCCTATTGCCCAAACCTTCTGCTTGTTAGTTCAATTTCAGTTTTACAAGACAAACAGTTTCCAAAAATCAACATGTTGGTCTTCCAGTTAAGAGGTTTATGTCATTTTTACAGCTTGATGCTTTGGGTACTTCTTGATATGTATTTTTTTACGATAAGTGGGGTCCTCCAATGCTATTGGTCATTCGAAATATTTGTCTCATTAACTGGTTTGCATGTAGCCTATTTGTAAAACACAAATCATCACACTTTCTGAATGTTTCTGGTGTTTCTACCCCTAACCCACTACTGAACAACATAATTAAGCAGGAGCAATATAAACATTTAGTAAATTGTATTTACTGAAAATGATCCGGCTATCGCTCACCTATAGCCTCAGATTCAAAAAGATGCTTCAGCACATTAGCGTAACACGGTTGTACATTTAACACAGATGGCGCCAATAGCATTTGATGCTATCGGTCAATAAACATAAAGGTATCCAATAGCATTTCACATCCAAAGCCAACTTTGTGGCTGACCACACACACCCCTCACACAAACCACCCTGCTGCCATCTAGAAAGAGATACATAAGCATTCGGGCTCTCACATCCAGACTGTGCAACAGTTTTTTTTTTTTTTTCACAAGCCATTAGACATCGAAACATGAAGAAACTAGACAAATACACACACACACACACACGCACGCACGCACGCACGCACACACACACACACACACACACACACACACACACACACACACACAAAATAACGGACAACTACAGGAATATTTGCCCAACTGCTATTTTTACACTGCTCTGTACAACATTTTTATCTCACTGACAAATTTTTACATGTACAGTGTTTATATTTGATCCAGTATTTGCACAATACTGGTCGGCGTTACTGTTTCTTGTCCTGTCTTGTCTGTCCTGTCTTATTTGCACTAAATGTTGCAGAAACCGCACTTTGCGCTCTTATTCTTTTTTAAGTTTATCTTATTTTATTTCATGCTTCTAATCTTTTATAGTAGTGTGTAGTCTTGTGTTGTCAATTTATATTGTTTGATGTAGCACCTTGGTCCTGGAGGAACATTGTTTAGTTTAACCGTGTGCTGCACTGTATTTTGTTGAAATGACAATAAAGCCAACTTGACTTGACTTGAACTTAAGATGCATTTTTCCGACAACAATTTTTGAATTTGTGACCTGTACGGCAAACGAAGACTATGATTGTATCAATCCCTTCCAGAAATAACTTGGAAGACAAGACATACAAGTATACATTTCAAATTAATTGCTGTTGTAGTGGTATCTGCCTGCTATATCCTATGCTTTATATTGACATTTGTATATTGACATTGTTTGTAAGTGTTTGGGTTTAGTGCTACGAGATGGTTTCATGTCAGTAAATTAGTTTTGATTGTTTACTTTAGAAAAACTCATCCCCTAATAATGGCAAAAAATATTACCCAAAATGACATTTAATGCTAATGATAAAACTTTCAAAGCCTTTTCATGTAAGCATATCAATGCCAAATAGTTTTTCATTTAAAGCTAATTAAATGGCCCTGTGCACAGTACCAATCGACATTATATACAGACTATGCAAGATATATTGGTCCTCAATCAATCAATCAATCAATCAACCAATCAATCAAATCAACCAAGCAACCAAAGGGAGAATCAAGCCCAAAATCAGCCCAATTGTCTCACAGTGTTTTCCAAAAGAAATTCTACATTAATTTGCCGAAGACCTAATCTCTCTTTAGACCACACTCTCCAGTGTTGTCGCTTTGCATCTGTCACGTACACTATAGAAAGCTTGACCTTACTGTGCATTGAAATGCTTAATCTTGTGAGACAGAGGCTGAGTGGTTGAATCCAAGCTTATGTGTAAAGGTCAAACAGATAGTTAATCTACTGCAGCGTTTCAGTGGACCTTGAAAGAAACACTTGTGAAATCACTTTAACCAAGATGAATTTGGACATGCACAATCTTAAAATGTAAGAATGCTCAAAATTAACTTCAATTCGATGAGACTTTTTGTTTTGCAGTGACTGGTGGTGGCCAAGTCATTTTATTTTTTCAATCTCAAAATGTCTACCATATAGTGAAATTCAAATAGTTTTATTCTGAAAAGTGTCAACAGTAGCGCAGTAGGTAGTGCTGTCGCCTCACAGCAAGAAGGTCGCTGTTTCAAACCTCGGCTGGGTCAGTTGGCGTTTCTGTGTGGAGTTTGCATGTTCTCCCCGCATTCCCGTGGGTCCCCTCCGGGTGCTCTGGTTTCCCCCACAGGCCAAACATGTGGTATAGGTGAATTGGATAGGCTAAATTGTCCGTAGTGTATGAGTGTGTATGGATGTTTCCCAGAGATGGGTTGCAGCTGGAAAGGCATCCGCTGCGTAAAACATGTGCTTGATAAGTTGGCGGTCCATTCCGCTGTGGCGACCCCAGATTAATAAAAGAGACTAAGCTGAAAAGAAAATGAATGAATGAATGAAGTTTGTGTCAACTTGAAGAGTGAACTTGAAGACTTAAACAAAATATATATGGTTCACCAAAACAACATTTAGTCACTCTGGGAGTATGGAATTGTTGAATATCAACAATTTTGTGTCTACTGTATATTTGAGGATGTGTGCCTGTGTGTGTGTTTGTTTAAATTTGTGTGTTTGTGTTTGTGTGTGTTCTGTGTTCCAGCATATCTTTTTTTCACACTCAGTGTCTCTGCAGTTTATGAAGGTCCCCTGTTGGGTAGGTTGCGTTGGAATGTAACCAAAATGCAACTTCCACAAGATGTTGAACATTGACGTCAGCCTGACGTTGGGTTCTGACTTCAACCCGATTTTCATTTCAAAACAAAATGCAATGTCCCACAACATTGGGGTACAAGGTCAATCTGATGTCATGTTGATGTCCTGTGCCTGCTAAGACTTGGAGCTTCAGGTTCCCACTTGGCATGTGTGTGGTTTTTTTTTCATAATTATTTTTAATTATATTAAATAAAAAAAGACTGTAATAGAAAATTGTTTATGTTTTTTTTTTTTTCTGTAAAATGAGCAAAAAACCTGGCACCCTCTTGGTCAGTGTAGAGTGACAGTCCCCTCTTAGTATGAACTGGAACACTTGAACCGAATATGCATTTCACCAGAACATTTAGTCACTATCTGGAAGTAGGGGATTGTTGAATATCAACATTTTTGTGCCTATTTTTGACGATGTATGTCTGTGTTTGTGTATTTGTGTGTGTTTTGTGTTCCAGCATCTCTTTGTTTCACACTCAGTGTCTCTGCAGTCTATAAAGGTCCCCTGTTGAATAAGTTAATGTCACCCCAGCAGGCACACAACGTCATAAGACTTTAATATTAGGTTAGATTTAGGTCCCCAGTGTCTAAGGACAATGTTATTTTGACATCCAATAATGACATCAAACGAAGATGATATTTGGTTGATTTCAGGTTGTGTTGAAAAGTGACCAAAATCCAACGTTGAGCCAATAACTAAAACCAATGTCATATTGACATAAAATACTGACATTTATTCGTCAGGTATGGAAACCAAATCTGATAGACATCTGATAGATGTCATATTAGTAACATCCACACAACGTTAAATTGTAACATCTTTAGATGTTAATATTTGGTTATTTTTAGGTTGCTTTGGAATTTAACCAAAATGTAATGTCTGTCAGACATTGAACATTGACGTCGGCCTGACATTGGGTTTTGACTTCAACCCAATTTTGAACAAATATAGCAGGCACATGATTGCTATATATTAATTTTTTTTTGTATATATTAAATAAATTTGTGTATGTCTGTGTGTGTGTGACAGTAATCATAAAACTCAATAGAATACATTTTTTTTTAATCTTTAGGATTCAGTTTTTATTGTGGTTTTTCACTTCTTATACTAAGCTGTCAAAATTAATTCTTAAGCAGATTTTAAGTTTAGTATTTTACAAAAATGGCACTTTAAAATATTCAAATATTAACAGGAATACAATTTGTATATATTTTGTAAATGTATAAGCTATATATTTTTTGCCTTTTTCATCCATTTCATTTAGTTTTATTTAAATTTATTCATGTAACAACTAAATTAGCAAATATATTTATATGTTTTCTATAATAACAAATCGGCTGATGCATCTATACTTGCAATTTATATACTACACTAAACAGCTGTAGTCTATAAGAAATATAGTAGATTACAGGTACTAAATAATAATAATAATAATAATAATAATAATATCTAATAATAATAATAATAATAACATATTAAGGGATTTACCCACATTTTATTTTTAAAAAATGCTCATAGAATGGAGATCAATCATTAAACAATCTTGTATCCAGATTCAGAGTACATTAAATAGTAAAACATTGTCTTCATTTTGTGAAATATTTGGTTAAAAAAAGTACTTTTGTCTAAGTCTAATTTCAAAATAATTGCCAATTTCAATGTTGTTTAAGCAATGAAACAGTGGCTTAAATACCCTAAAACATTTAGAAATATTCATACACAATCTATATCTGTATGCTTTTGTATTAGCAATACAACATACAAATGAGAAAAAAAGCCATGGTTCTTAAATGTATAAAATGTGTGAGGATTAAAGTGGGCTAGATTTTTGCAGTGTCAAAACTGCATTTTTTTCTTACAAAGCTATTTCCTAGGCTTAGCTGTGAAGTAAGCTAGATTTAACAGGCTTTACATAGCAGGGTTTGGAAACAGCTGGAAGTCCACCCTACAGACTTATTCTTATTCTGATTGAACCCAGGACTGTGGAGCGAATTCCAGCTGCTTCTAAACTTTAAGCTTTCGGGCATTAGCGAAGGACTGGACTTTTCAGAAAAAAACATACCACGAAGATTCATGACAGACAGGCTGCTCTCGTGGGTTCACAGACAACACAACACCAAGATGAAAAATAACACGTCTTAGAATCCAAGAACTTGCTCCATGATAATCATTTTCCTTTTTCTGCTGTTTTTGTTTCAGAACAGAAAGATTGTAAGATATGTCTAGAGCAACATTAGAATGAGTAAATCATGACAGAATTGTAATCTGAGTATAATATAAATACAATTACTTTAAAACACTTACGTGTTGAGTAAAATTTCTTTCTTTCTTTCTTTCTTTCTTTCTTTCTTTCTTTCTTTCTTTCTGATATAATGCAGGTCAAAATGGTTTTATTATTATTATGAAATGTACAATATCAAAGAAAATCAAATGAAAATGATTGTTTATTTGTGTACACCTTGCTGATTTTTAGTCACACTGCATGAAATTAATTGGTCAGTACCGGTGACAAGCAAAGTAAACAAACAGACAAAGCAAAGGCAAAGGAAACGCATAATGTTCACAAAACAGAATAACAATACTCTGCCCAGATATGTGTGTGCTGTTTATATAGTCCTTGAATCAATCAATGAATAGCTTCAGCTCTGTGTGTTTGCAATCAGTGGGAAACAGGAACCGGTGTGTGTGTGTGTGAGTTGCATGCTGGGAGTTGTAGTTCTTTAGTGTTGTGTTGGTGAAGTTGTTTGTAGATCGCTGGAGATTGAGACAGATATAAAGCAGGCTAAAACACTGCTTTATTTATTTATTTATTTATTCATGTACTTTCATTTTAGTTGTCTTTCATTTCCTTTTTTTAATTTCCAAAATGAATCCTCATTGCACTCAACAAGTTTACAATAATTATAAAGCTTGTTAACAAAGTTTTTTAATGATTTATGAAAGAATTATAATGCTTTGTTTCATTATTTCATCTTCATTTCTGTCCGTTTGCATCCCTTTCCTTTGTGCCGCCTAGCAGCATTTTCACAAACTATTATTACACCTAAACACGTTTTTGTAATCCTTTTGTCTTGCGGTGGCCCCACATGCAGCGGTAGTGGTCATTTTGAACTGTCACTCACTGTATATATAATATCATACATATATTAAAAAGTCAGCATGCAACATTTACCAACAACAGTGACAGTTAACCCTTAGGGGTCGGTGACCGCGTGTACGTGGTTTGACATGTAAACTGTGGTTAGAAAAAACACCAGAATCTCCACGAATACATGAGAGATACACATGAGAGACATACCTGCATAAAGCTTGGAAAGTGCACTTTCCAATTAATTTTTAAACAAATGTTGCCATGAGAATTCTAATCCATAGAATTTTCATGGCAAAGCGTGCATCAAGCCGGCTCTTCTCGTATCCGCCATTAACACAAATGATGACGATAACTGCCTAAACTCATGCACACCCACAAACACAGCGTGTGTTTCATTTTCATTCTCAGTAATAAATTACAATTATGACCAGGGCTTAATTTGTGCCAGAACAAGTCGGATCCGGTACCTCTAAAATCTGATCTGGCACCTCATTTTACCAATCCCCCTCCTCACACGCACCCCCACTCTTCGTCTGTGACATCCATCTACCCCACCCCCCGGTCTTCACTTTCATCCACGACACCTCTTCCTCCTCTGGTAACATGTCGGACTCGTTACCCTGATCTGTTCCGGGACCTTGCAATTTATAAATTAAGCACTGATTATGATCAATTTAACCTCACTGGACTGCAGTGATCTGATGCTGTTTCATTCATAACGTGAAGCATGTTATAGGTATTTATTTAATTATTTTATATTTTGTACTGTAGTTGATACAGTGAAAGTTTGGAAAGAGTTTACTTAGGCTGCAATTTTGTGCATGCTGTATTAGTGCACATACGTTTTTACACATAGTGTTTACATGGCCATAATACAGCAAGTAATACAGCAAGCATTTAGTTTGGGATGGCTTTTGCAGCTGGACATTGCCTTACAACGCCCTTGGGTGAATATTAGCCTGTGGGGGAGTGTCTTTTGTCTCTCTAGGTGTGAATCATTCATGACCATTGTCACTCCTGCGCATACAGTATTCTGACCCAGAACAGACTTTGCAAAATGTAAATCATTATAATGTTTTCTTTGAATGAGAGAACTGAACTGGGGTCTCAAAATCACCTCAGACCCTAGAGGGTTATGTGACTCACCAAAGTAGTTTACCATTTAAAATGCTGATAGACAATGGTAAAAAAATATCTACTTGTAAAGGTTATTTTACATAAAGGAACTCTGTATCATTTCCCCAATGGCAGTACTTCATACATTAAAAATAAAACATGATTTTATGAATTGGCTAATTTGAGTACTTTGAATTACCTAATTTGTGTAATTTGTCCACCATTGACAAAAGCAATGATAGCAGTGCACACATCGAGATTTTCACAGAGTATTAGTTGTGCATAATACTAAGAAATTAGCTCAGAAAGGAACTGCTAACATACATGTATTATAGACCTCCTTGATTTGCTCCTGCCAGTCAGCTTCAGTTTCATCAATTTTATTGCCAGAAAATGTCTATATACCCTTCAATGAAAAAATCATTTTGTCGACCAAGAGAAGTACACAAGGCTACAGATAACTTCATAGCTAATAAACACAGACTTAATCTCAAATCGATTTTGATTTCATAAGCTCTTTAAGAACAAATAACAACAATGCACTTTTGGATTTATCTAGACAGGCTCCACTTTTAAAGTAGCATAGACTGGCATGTGTGAGTGAGATGAGATAGTGTAGTTTCAGCTTTTTTCTTCCCTCATTTCTCTGGTGGCCTCATTAGGCATCTCTCCACCGCCTCAGCAGTGCTTCAGCTCCAGTCTGGCCTGATGCTGACAGTCATTGCTCCGTTCCAGTCCCGTGCAGATCAAAACCGGTCTCATTCCCTCAAAACTCTCTCTCCCACAGGCCTGTCCGGGGAGTGTCAAACAAAACCATGCCATCCCAGATAGGGAAGTGACTCAGGAAGTGATTAGGCTCATCAAGCTGCTGTTCAACAAACCAGAGGCATCTTAAAAATTGTTTGCTTGGTGTTGACAGGATCTTAGCGGTTTAATGAGTCCCACTGACACATCAACTATTTGCTTGTGAAATTCATCTGGGATTTTTTAAGTCAACACTGAGTCTGTAGAGCACGAGCGTGGCCAGAAAGAAGAGTCTGGGTGTGCATCAGAAAAACTTGGTTTGACAGTTACTGTAAGTCTTCTTGTTTGTTTGTTTGTTTGTTTGTTTTTTGTAAAATAGCCTATGCATCCTGTAAGTCAGCACCAAGTTGCATTAGACATTCTCATTGACACTTTGACTGACAAGACAAAAATTAGATCATAAAGTAGTATTACTCATCATGTGTATGTATGTATGTATGTATGTATGTATTTATATTTAAAACAATAATATAAGCAGGGGTGCACATTTTTTGGTTTGGTTTTCAAAGGAGTGCCTGGAGATGCTGCTTTGCTTAATACATAAACATGTATGCAAGTACAACGTTAGCAGTTTTGTGAATGATTTATATATATATATATATATATATATATATATATATATATATATATATATATAGGCTAAATCATTCATATATAAAGCCGCTAAACGCAACTTTCTGCCGTTTGCATCCACCATGAGCTAATGACATTAAGCGAATGCTTTAAGCACGTACAATACATGTTCAACAAATATTTTTGCTTCAAATCATCTGAATCGCAGCATCAGCGCATTCAGAAATAACGGTTTATTTACAAAAAAGCCGCTAAACGGCACTTGTCTTTGACAGCAAAAGCCGATACATCCTGAGAACCAATCAGAAGGCGCGAATCGAATCATATGTTTTTAATGTAACGGCACGCTGATACACTGGCTTTTATGAGGTGCCTGTGTTATTCCGCATCTGATTTAGATTTTAAAATGAATTTCAATTAATTGGATGAGCCTGTCCAACTGTTAGTGAATGACAAATGAAAACGTCCCTCACCTCAAAACTCTGTGCATTATAAGAAAAATAAAACACACTTTATAGTCGGAAGTGTAACATGCATACATAATGTTTTTTTTTTTTTGTGCGCAGGGACGCTACTTTGAATGAGTCCGATTTACTATACAATAAATGGCAACCGCATTTCACGAAGATGCCGTTCTTTTATCCCACATGGATGCTATGAGGATAATCAAGAGACAAAATGTGTGTGCATGTGTGTGTGTGTGTGTGCGTTTATATTTCTATTTCTATTTATTTTTATATATATATATATATATATATATATATATATATATATATATATATATATATATATATATATAGATAGATAGATAGATAGATAGATAGATAGATAGATAACCTGCATTAATGCATTCAGTGTAAGCTGCACAATTAATCATTAAAAGCCAACTTATCCAGCATATGTTTTACACAGCAGATGCCCTTCCAGCTGCAACCCATCACTAGGAAACACCCATACAAACTCATTCACAAACATACGCTATGCAGAATTTAGCCTACCCAACTCACCTATACTGTACCACATGTCTTTGAACTGTGGTGGAAACCGGAGCATCTGGAGGAAACCCACAGCAACACATGAGTGAGAGAATGTGAGGGAGAACATGCAAACTCAACACCAAATGCCAACTGCCCCAGCCAAGGCTCGAACCAGCAATTTCCTTGTTGTGAGGCGACATCGCTACCCACTGCACCACCGCGCCACCACCTCAACAACCACACAACATAAATTATAAATGATGGTGATTTGCATGTGTTTATTTATCCCTCGAATTGCTGCGTTCAAATTTGTGTTTGAAAAACACAAAAATCAAGTAAGAGATTGTCTTTAGGTTACTAACAGTCAAATAACACAGAAGTACTGGGATAAAAGTTTATAGTTTGGATAAAGCCACTGATGTTTACGGTAGCTAAAGATTATAATCACCATCATTTACATTTAACTTGAAGCTCAAAAATCTAAGTTGTAGGCCGAAATTACATTATTTAACCAATAGGAGGCAACAACCAGCCATCAAAAATATGCCACTGAATAATTCTTCAAAAACTAAACATCTAGCAATGAAACATGAAGTGCATAATTGGATTATTTATTGAAAATAAGACTAAAAATAAATATGGGTTGTAAAACAATATTGTTAGATTTATACATTTAGTGTTATCAGCAACAGTAGTAGTAACAGTGGATTTTTCACAGTACTAAGTATTTTACAATTTATTTTTATTAATTTGACTGTATGTATTTCTACTTATATTAATTTATTTTGTGACAGAAAAACACATACCGTGGTAAATACTACACAATACAAACGAACTAAAAGAAACATAAAAGGCTCCCGATTAGAATCAACATGCAAATCAGCCAGCAGAGTTTCAGTGATGTACTTTTAATGGTATTTTTTGGAAACTGCATGGCTTTCATTCCTGTTAAGTGTCATGCCAGTAATATGGTTTGCTCTATAATGCAATAGTGATGTATAGTATGTGATGATGTTTGTTTGCATTGAAGAGCCTATTTAGTGTAACAGCTGACAGGTTGGGAACACTGACGCTATATTGCAACTTCTCATCTAATGGGAGACACTGAATTAGGAAAACGTTTTCTCTCACGCTTTAAACACATCTGACAAAAGCATAATGAATTTAGCACTAATCTTTCAAAATAAGAGTTGTGCATCACAAAAAAAAACTCCACACAGCACTCAAAATGATATTGACACTTTTGGATCACGAATTATCAGTTGAGAACTGGTTGAGAAACGCTGTAAATGGAAGTTCTAAGCATCCTACCTGAAGACGCTGCTCGATATGATGTCCTCCATGCAGCAACAACAAAAAAGGTCTATAGTAAGGGACTAAAACTCACCATTAGGCTCAGCAAACTGCTGTTAAAAAACTTTGAGGCATCTTAAAATAGTTTGCTTGGCCCTGACGATGTCTTAGCTGATATGTCAACTATTAGTTTGAAAAATTCATCTGGGATTTTTAAGTCAACACTGAGTCTAGTAGAGCATCCCCTTCGCTTAATCTTTTAGCAAACCACATCACAGTCAGAAACTAGCTAAATTATTTATTTTATCACTTTTTTTTCTTCTTCTCAAAGCCAGTGGAAGCAAAAGCCATTAAATGCGGTGCATTGTATATAAGCCTATGCATCCTAATGACTCAGGCAAGATGAGAAAAGTACACCTGTCTTGTGGTTTTCCCTCTGGAGAAACAAAGAGAATATCGACTCCTTGTGTGCCCTAAATGGTAAGAGAAGATCCTTAAACAAAAAAAAAAATCACAACAAGTCTAGGCTTTGATGAACAACACCGTCTAGAGTCTTTCAAGTCTTTTATTTCCAGATAATTGTGGCATCTCCATTTAGCTGTCCTATTGAGACGAGTATTATTCTCAGTTCAGACAGAACTGAATCACTGCAGTAAGGGGGTTGAAAGATAATATGGAAGCAAGACAAATACTGAGTGTACTCTATAACATGTTCTTTATAGAAAGTGTTACTAATATGTTGAGGAAGAGATGCAACTAGAATCTAGATTAATTCAATTCGATTAATCTTTATTTCTATAGTGCTTTTATGTTGTAGAGCAGGGGTGTCCAAACTTTTTGGGCCGAGGGCCAGATGCAAAAAACGTTGTCCCGGGCCAAATTTTACATACCTCACACAGACACGCATGCATATATATATATATATATATATATATATATATATATATATATATATATATATATATATATATATATATATATAGATAGATATATATATAGAGAGAGATAGATAGATAGATAGATAGATAGATAGATAGATAGATAGATAGATAGATAGATAGATAGATAGATAGATAGATATGGTGTATTATTATGGAATTTTTTTAATTCGTCGTCCAGCTGTGTTTCTAGAAACTTACGTTTTTAAAATCTTGAATCTTCTCTGGGCAAATTACAGTTGCAACACTCATCAGACACTCCTATATAAATTCTCCTTCAGTGAAGGGTTTCCTAGTTACCTCATAGAATTTTTTTGCACTTTATTAGCACGAAAAAACTGCTGTTGTTGAGCAGATAGGGAAGCTGCTAATTCTTTTACTTTTTGATCTCGTTCGGCGCCAGTGTAAGAGCTGAAGGTCTGATGTTTTGTTTCATAATGTCTTTTAATATTATATTCTTTCATTACTGCAACTGATTTATGGCAAATTAAACAGACACATTTCCCACTGACCTCTGTGAAGAAAGATTCTTTTCCCCAATGGGACTGAAATTTCCTGCACGCACTGTTGATTTTCCTTTTTGCACCATGGCTTGCCAGAATGTGATTATCAATTATGTTTCCTGGTCGGTTCGTTTTACTTCATAACAGGAACTGCTGCCTAATTGAAGGCATGTCATAGCGACACCCGGTGGTTATTTATTGAATTACGTTTATTTTTGTATAACGGGCCAGATTCTATTACTATTTATAAAAAGCCACGCGGGCCGCCACAATACTGATTGCAGGCCGCAGATGGCCCGCGGGCCATAGTTTGGATGCCCCTGGTGTAGAGTGTCAAAGCAGTTTAACATAGAAGATCTAGTAAGTTGAAACCGTGTCAGTCCAGTTTTCAGAATTGAAGTTCAGTTCAGTGTGGTTTAATTTTTACTGCTGAAAGTTCAAACAATAAAGAGCGAATTTATTGATGCGCAGCTCCAAAAGTCCCAGACCAAGCAAGCCAGTGGTGACAGTGGCGAGGAACAAAGCTTCACCAATTGACAAACGTGACGAAACTTGTGAAGTAGCTTCAAATGTTTAGTATTAGCATCAGATTAACCGATAGAGGATAACGCTTTAAGCAGGATAAATAAGTTTACATTTATAATATTGGACAGAATTTCAAAGCACACCCTTGGACTGGAGGGGGTCCATTTCGGGGACCACAGGATTTCATCTCTATTATTTGCAGACAATGTTATTCTATTGGCTTCATCGAACATGGACCTTCATCATGCACTGGGGCAGTTTGCTGCCAAGTGTGACACGGCTGAGATGAGAATCAGCACCTCCAAGTTCGAGGCCATGGTGCTCCACCGTAAAAAGGTGGTTTGCCATCTCCAGGCTGGAGAAAAGCCCTCGATTTACCGGTCAATCTACGTCTCTATTCGCACCTATGGTCAAGAGCTTTGGGACATGACCGAAAGGACAAGATCTCAGATACCAGCGGCCAAAATTAGTTTCTTTTGCAGGGTGGCAGGGAGCACCCTTATAGACAGGGTGAGGAGCTTTGTCACCCGGGAGGAGCTCGGAGTAGATCCGCTGCTCCTCCACATCAAGAGAAGTCAGCCTAGGTGGCTCGGGCATCTGTTTCGGATGCCTCCTGGACGCCTACCTAGGAAGGTGTTCCAGGCATGTCCCACCGGGAGGAGGCCACGGCGAAGACCCAGGACACGCTGGAGAGACTATGTCTCTCGGCTGGCCTGGGAACGCCTCGGGATCCCCCGGAAGAGCTGGAGGAAGTTTCTGGGGAGAAGGAAGTCTGGAGTTCTGTCCTTAGATTGCAGCCCCCGCGACCCAGCCCCATATATGCGGATGAAAATGATGATGATGAACATTTAGACAGACAGCTAAACAATTGTTGCTAGGGTGTTCTATGTTGCTACTAGACAGATTCATTAGTATTCTAGGTAGTTATGGAGGTCGTGGTCTATAGGTCGTGAATCAGTAGGTTATGTACAGGAATTTTGCATTTAAGACAGCCCTTAAAATGGCCTACTGAACAAAGTCACTAGCCTAACCCTAATGCTAACCCTGTATCAAATTAAATCAAGTTGAATCAAATTACTTCGCAAGTCATTTTATTGTACATTATATACATTTAAAACATTGTAAAAATTTGCTTTATATTATAAGGTTTATGCTTGAATAACTTGTTAATTTGATAAAGAAACAAACATTATCAAGACTTTTTGATCATATCAAGGCAGTTGCTATGGATGTTTTAGTTATTTAGCGATTGGTAGGTGATTGCTAACCTTGTTCTAGGTGGTTGGAAGTTGTTACTGTATGGTTGTAGTTTTAGGATGGCAACAGAGTTGAGGATTCAAATGCAGCTTTTATTAGAGAATGGTCAGACAAGCAAGGTTACAAAACAGGTATAGACAGTAGCATGCAAGTAATCCAAAAGCATTGTTGGTGTAACTAGTGAAAGGTCATGGTAGGCGACAAAACTAACACAAACATTTAAAACAAACAGGGATAAAAACACGGCTTAACAATCTAGGAAACACTTTGAAATGCTCACTACAGGGAATCAAGACTCAGCATGGATATGTGTGAATGGTGTATGTATAGTGCAAGTAATAAGTCCTGATCAGCTTCAGCTGTGTGTGTAATCAGAAGGTAAAATGAAACAGGTGTGTGACTGAAGGGCATGATGGGATTTGTAGTTCGGTGGACTGACAAGGATTCTGCAAGGGCAACGCTGGTGATAATAACACCAAGCTTATCAGGGTGGTTGCAAGGCAATTGCTAGGTGGTTGCTATGTTGTTCTAGGTCAGGGGTGACCAACCCAGTTCCTGGAGATCAACCTTCCTGCAGATTTCAGTTGCAAGCCATATCAAACACACCTGCCTGTATCAAGTGCTGTTCAGGTGTGTTTGATCAGGGTTGGAGCTGAACTTTGCAGGAAGGTCGATCTCCAGGAACTGGGTTGAGCACCACTGTTCTAGGTGGTTCCAATGTAATTGCTATGTCGTTTCTATGGTATTTTAGGAGGCAAAATTTAAGGCAGTTGATAGGGACATCTAAGGGGTTGCTAGGCTGTTGCTTAGTTTTTGGTAGGGTATGGGTGGTTGATAGATATTTCAGTCATCTTCAGAAGCTGCAACAATGGAATACATATTATGGAAAGAAGACAAATATATGGATGTAGTCTGTAATATGTTTCGTGAGGTTGCAGTTATTCTGGATAACTAATATTGTGAGGAACGTAACTTGAAATTGTAATGTTTTGGAAAGTTTTGATGAAAATGCAGGGTCTGCCTGTCGTTGAGTTATAACTGCTGTTGACTCATCATTTTTCCTCCTCATATGCGACAGTCGTAAAGGCACCCAGGCAGAAAAAGCTGACAGTGTAAGAAAAAAGGCAGTGTTTGGCTTTTTTTCTGTAATCATTATGTTGCATATCAATACAGGTATTCTGCATAGTCTGAAATGTTAAACATTATTCATCTTGGCCTTTATTAAAAGGGTTTTTAGAGACCACTTACTGAATAATTCTATTGTGACATGATCAAATCATCAATCATCAAATCACAAATACTATATATAATGAAAAATGGACAACAAGTGTTTGTAAGACTGATTTACTGTATTGAAATGAATAGGGAAAAATGACATCATGTGATGTTAGAGGAAGGCAATGGCTATTATAAGTTGATTTGAGTATCAAGTGCTTTTTTATTAAGAAAGTGCATGTGCGTGTGTTCATGTCATGTGTGACTAATAGCTATTTACATGCTTCATGACTCACAAGATACTTTTTTGTGTAAAAAACAAATGAACAGAAACAACAACCACAAGTTAAAAAAAAAAAAATAATAATAATAATTACACATAGTAACTTACATTGTTTTGCTTTAAAGGCACAGTTCAACAACAAAAAAAAAAATTCACACTATTTACTCACATTCTAATGGTTTCCCTTTTCTGTTGAACACAAAAAAAATTATATTGACTTACTTATTTAAATGATTTAAGTAACTACTCGATTCCACTCCATATTCGACAAAAAAATGTTAACCGTCTCCCCAGCAGACACACAACATTAAAGATGTTACAGATTTTTTATGATTGCTAACACACTAAAATTAAACTTTTCCCACAATTAGCATAACCTTACACTCAAGGAGCAAGACACAAGGCTAGATCTGCACACGTTGCCAGCTTCACACTTTTTGCAAAACATTACACACAGTAATTTGCGTATTACTAAACACACTTTTGACACAGACATTTTTCATAATGGAATTTCCTTGAAATTTCAAAGCAAAGGCCTTCAAATGAACACACACATGAACAATAGCTTAAACACAGTCATCAGGTGTGCACACATACTGCTGCAAAACTGTAGACACCAATCAGCTGTAACCACAATAAAAAAGCAATAAACTATTAATCTTCAATAAACATGTTTACAGTAGTATAGCTAAAATTGTAGTCTTCAATACATATGTTTTACAGGAGATATAAATATTAATCTTCAACAAATAAGCCAAATAAGCCAATCTTCAATAAACATGTTTACAGTAGTATAGCTAAAATTGTAGTCTTCAATACATATGTTTTACAGGAGATATAAATATTAATCTTCAACAAATAAGCCAAAAGTGAGTAAGATTGGTAAACAGGAGACATGGGATGGATTTTTTTTTTTTTTACATTGAAATGTATACATCACCAGAAAGCTGAATAAATAAGCTTTATATTGTTGTATGGTTTGTTAGGATAGGGCAATATTTAGCTATCAGTCTATCACTGTTTGGTGAATACAGTATGTTCATGTACTTTATAGCAATATCTCTCAAACCCTGATTATATCAGTATTAGTCAGTTACAAATGATACGAGTGTTCAAGATTGATTACCGCCATGTGTAAATCAAGTAAACAGATTTCTATTGAATGAGGCGTGTGTGTTCTGTATGCTGTCTAAATTGTGTTTTGTTATATTGTTGTAAAGTTCTGAATGAAGTGTTTCATTTTGCAAAAGAATTGATATGTTCTGCTGTTTGTGTGTGTGGATGTGGATATTGTGTGTAGTGTTTTGATAAAATGAACCTTAATTTCAAAATTGTGCTTAAGCAATTGTAAAAAAAAAACTGTAATATTCTGTTAGATTTAAGTCACCAGTGTCTAAGGACAAAGTTATTTTGATGTCCAATAACGATGTGAAATGACTGATATTTTGTTGATTTTAGGTTGTGTTGGAAATAGACCAAAATCCAACGTTGAGCCAACATCTTAAACCAAATATTGACATTTATTCGCCAGGTATGGCAACCAAAATCCAATGTCTGATAGACTTCATAGTGGTAACGTCAAGTTGTAACATCATTAGACTTTGATATTTTGTTATTATGTTCCGTTGGAAAGTAACCAAAATGCAACACCTGTCCAACATTGGACATTGACGTCAGCCTGATGTTGCATTTTGACATCAACCTGATTTTCATTTCCAAACAAAATATAACATCCCAGGACATTGGGGTACAACGTCAATCCGACGTCAAGTTGACGTCCTGTGCCTGCTGTGTCTAGTCTTAAAAAGAAAACAAAACAAAACTTATAAAATAAATATGAAAATTGCTATTTTTATCTCAAAGAAAAAATAAACTCCATTTATCATATGTTAACTGTTACAATCACCAGCAATCTAATCCTGGCAGATCGCTGGTAAAAAAACACATATTGCTAAAGAACCAAAAACCTACAGATCGAGTCATGCACCACACACTCACACGTGTTCCGGTTGTCTGCTAATTGCTAACACACACAACTGAAGCTGTTCAGAACCTATGACATGGACTTTAAAAACAGCACAGACACACACACACTAGTTGCTGAGTCTTGTAAACAGTTTTGTGAATATTATGATGTGATTTTCTTGCCTTGTCTTGCTGTGTTAGACTATTGCCTTGTTTGTTTTACCTTGTTTTCTGCTTGCTTTCTGTACACTAACCTTAATAATCTGACAAAAAATTAAAATTGCAGAGCTCTTTTTTAGGAAGAACCCAATTCAAACACCAAATTGTTTCAAACATTAAAAGATCCTGCCTTAGTTTATGATAGTAAAAATCAATTAAAATCCTGCATTCCACATATTGTGAAAACGAGTAACAAATTAAATTACATTCTTAGCGAGCAAATGATTTAGCAAAACAATAAATAATAGCTAGGTGCAGATTTCTGCAGATTTTCAGCCAGTCATTGAGTCTATTTTTTGTTTATTCAGTTTTTAAATGAATGTCAGTAATATTATTGGCTAATATGAAAATGTTTATATGATTTATTTACAATAAAGTTTGTAAAGTTAAATATTCAGTCTTTTAGTAGATATATTATATGAGAGATTTGCTTTGTTTACCAGATAAGTATATCTAACTGGATTTGCATTGTAAACATTAAACATTAAAGTTAAAGGATTATTTTTCATTTGATAAATTACATTTTTAGTTACGATACTACCAAATTCATTTAGCATAAATTAGCTGATTTTTTTTTTTACAAAATTCTGCAATTAAAGAGCAAAAAATGTCCGCAGATTCTATCTGGCCCAAATAACAACTAAGCAACAAAACACAAGTCCTCTAGAGTAATTGTACATACCTGTAACACATTTTAACTGCACCATTTTCACTCAGATAGACATATATTAAACTACTGTATAGTTATTTAAATTAATAAAATATCAGCTCTGATTATTTGGCTTTTCCATGTTGAGATTCTTTTAAAAAAAAATTAATTTCCTGCCCAATTTCAGACATTGTGGAAATATATACTACTAGAATTGTTTTCCTTAGAGACATCTCCCATTTGCTGTCCATTTTGTCTTGTCCATGTCTAGATGTGATATGATTTTCCATCCCTCTGAGTTTTCTCTCAAATTTCACCACACAACTGTAAGTATAGGACAACGATGACTTGAGTTAGAGGCTAAGAGTGGGCCCCAGGTTTTATGTAACAAGCTTCTTTAACTCTCAAAAAGCCCTTTTTTTTCCCCTCTCTCTTTCTGTCTTTGCCTCCTCACATTGCACGGTGGGTGAATGCATGAGAAATAAAAAATGTAATACTTTACCTCTTTTAATGGAGCTCTCGGCCTTCATACCTCACTCTTTTCATAGGTCACCCACCCCTTAATTAAGGCATGTGGAAAGCTCTCAAAGCATTGTGAGAGGTTGAGCTCTCCACGGGACATGCCTAGCTGCTCAGATAGGACTAAATTCAGCTCTGATACAGCTGATGGGAAGTCATTAGGAAAGGCTGCATTGAAAGAAAGCAGCAGAGTGGAGGAAGGAAAGCCAGACAATGAACAAAAAAGCACCAGGTAAATGTGAACCATGGGTAGTCGAGCTAACCAAAATGCAGGAGACAATGGGCGTCAGGTGGACCTGCTGTTCTGTCTCATTTGCTGCACTGGCCTTTTGTTGGATGCAGTAAAACAGTGACCAAACAATCAATTCTGTCCCCGATTGCTTTTAATTCACCTTCTGAATAACTGTGTTTCCATCCAAAGATGTCAATTAGACATGTGCGCAAAACTGGAATATCATATAAATCATTTAGGAATAAAGCACAGAGTCAAAGAGACCAAAATTGTCACTTCCTGATGAACTGGTGGCCAACATCAAAAAAAAAAGAAAAGAAAAAAAAGAATTTAACTGGTTAGAACAAGCTGTAGTGCCTTTTTTCTTCTATAATAAATTACTTCCATCTTGGAATTTGAATATGAAATGCAATTAATTTGCAGTCTTGTGTGAATGTTGATAGTCTGGGTGGTTGTTACCTAGTAAGGTTATCAGAAAGTCTATAGAATATAGAAAGTCAACATGGCCACTCTTGTGAAGGGAGACCCACCTTCAACTAACTAGCTAGCTAATTTATCAACTAATTAACTAACTAATTAACTTATTAACTAACCAATAAAAATAGATAGACAGACAGACAGACAGACAGACAGACAGATAGATAGATAGATAGATAGATAGATAGATAGATAGATAGATAGATAGATAGATAGATAGATAGATAGATAGATTATCAGCAGAACCTCATTATGATGTGGTCACACTAGAGTTTGTGCATGCAAAATTCTGTTGTATGGCACTGCAGAAAGGGGCGGGTTTAAAAAAGTTGATTAACATTTAAAAAAGCGAGCGATTGGTCCATATTTTAAATTTCTGTCCAGAGAGGTCATGTTTTGATTTTCGATTGGTCTCACACAGTCACGTGATGCGATTCCGTAGGTCAGAGTTCAAAAAGCTCGAACTTTGCTTGTACTGCAAAACTTGTAGCACGAGCTTAAGTTTATGCAATGAAAAGTACAGTGTGACCGTGACTTAACTCTTCATACCAGCATTTTGAAATTGAGAAAAGGAGCCAATCATTGAATGCTATAGACTATTGAAACTCCGTGGGAGGGGCTTGGTCCAGATGTATGTTTTTTACAACTGTTGTTCATTGTTATGAACCCTCTGAGATTGACAAACACACTGGATTCTTAGAAAATCGAAAATATATCTATATAAATCTTTAAATATCTACATTTAAACAAACCAATATGTGAAAACAAATGTTCTCTGGTTTTGTAATCTATATGTAATGAACATGAGATGAACATGTCTCTCGTTGAATTCCCGCTTTTAATATTCAAACACAAGTCAAACGACAGCAACCACATGAATGCCCAAAAACTTGTAAAAAAATCAGGTCATTGTTATTTTGGGAGGACATTTGCCATCCAAAATAAGTTGGAAATTCGGTCAGAAGACCAGCGCAATTATTCTGTCATGCATTAGTTAGGGATTTTTATGGTAGTTATAAAGCTTATACATGGGATGACCTCTTGTGCTGTCTTCATACCAGACGCAGAACGCGTGTCAAGCATGTTGATTTACATGTTAAGTCAATGCAAAGACATGAATAGACATACTGCAGTGCGAATTGCGCGAATGACGCAGCGCGAATGGCACGGCGCGAATTGAGCGTTTTGCGCGTTTGATGCACTTAACACTCGAATTGCTTGAGTTCAAAAATCTGAGCTTCAGCGGACATTTGCGCCGTGTTAACCAGTCAGGAGCTTGCACTTGTGTGGGCATGATTATGACGTAACGCCTGTTGTTGGTGTCCCGGGGGAAAATCCTCCTGCCTTCACCGACAACAGTTCATCAAACTGGGCTTGGCTCAGTCAGAAGCACCGCTAAAAGCTTCCATCATCCAGGTTAAGTTTCTGGAGGAGTTTATGAGCTCACAGAGCAGGGTGCGCCACTGAAAGGATCTAGTGGACTCAGACACCAAATGACTTGACAGTTTTTCAGCCTTCATAAAGCACATAAACACAGTTATATTCTCAATAAAATCCATGTAACCATTTAGCAATGAAGCTACAGTCACCGGGGGGACAGAAGCCCTGCCCATGATGCAAATCCGTGTCTGTTCTGAAGTGAATTTGATACACGAATGGAGCGGATTTTCACTCGCGAATGAAGCGAGTAAACATCAAATGTTCACACGTCTATTCATGTGCGAATAGCGCGATTTATCTGCACGTCCCATGTCTGGTGTGAACACAGCATTAGGGGCCATTTACATATCGCATATTATTCCCAATGGATGTGACACACTCACGTTTTCCAGGCGATCACCTAGCAATGACAGACGATGTAAACTCAAGAAACGTAAACTCAAAGTGCTTTGAAAATGGTGAAGAAAGCGTTGTGCCTTGTTTTTTTTAGAAACAGCCATAAAGAAGGTTGGTGTCATGATCTCGATCCCTTTGAGTAGTTTTTTTGTCATCAGTGTTTGCTAGGAATGTAAAGGTGGTAGCTAGGCTGTTGGTAGGGCAATCTGAGAAGTTGTTAGGATGTCTGTTGGTCATTGGTGGGGTGGCTTCTATGCTGTTACTATAATTTGCTGTTCTGTCTCAGTCCCTGTTTTGATAAATTCACTAAAACAAATCCAGGTCCTTGAGAGCCTATAATTCATCTTTCTTCAAAGGGTAGAAATTTTGGATTTGATTAAGCTGTGTTTGGGATGTAGAGTTGTATATACTTTAGAAGAAAAGGAAATAGATATGGATCTGACAACTCCAAAAAAAATGGTGCAAGTTATAGCGATTCACATAGGGAAAGAATATTGATTGGCTTGATAGGAAATAAAAGCAGCACAGCTTTCACAATGTCTTCTATTACATGTCCATTTTGTAAATCTCATTTGGCAGAAATGCAAATTAAATGAAAGTTAATCACCCTTTCCAAGCACACTTTTTTCCTCATTTCTTGTACTTCCCCTGTGATTGATTGAAAACGTAAGTAACAGAAGCTGGCTTTAACCTCTGAAACATAATTTTTCATCCCCAGTATTAAAGCCAACATGAAATCAAAGATGATCATTTTAAACTGTCCTAATAAATGTCCTTGCTAGCAAAATGTATGAACATCAGCAAAAAATTTACATCAGTGTATTTAATGTATAATGTTCCCTATTGTGAAAACTATAACTAACTAATAAGATAGATAGATAGATAGATAGATAGATAGATAGATAGATAGATAGATAGATAGATAGATAGATAGATAGATAGATATGTTGACATTTTTGCATATTTAATAAAAAATAAAAACTGAAATATCACATGACATGGTCCAAAGTATTCAGACCCTTTGCTGTGACACTTATTTATTTAACTCAGGTGCTGTCTGATTCTTCTGATCATCCTTGAGATGGTTCTACACCTTCATTTGAGTCCAGCTGTGTTTGATTATACTGATTGGACTTGATTAGGAAAGCCACACACCTGTCTATGTAAGACCTTACAGCTCACAATGCATGTTAGAGCAAATGAGAATCATGAAGTCAAAGGAACTGCCTGAAGAGCTCAGAGACAAAATTGTGACAAGGCACAGATCAGGCTATGGTTAAAAAAAAATCTGCTGCACTTACACCCCATTCACACGGGGCATCAGCGTCAACGCTTCCTATTCACTTTGAATGGGTGACGTCAAACGTTGCCAAGCTGCATTGTGGATCCGTAGACGGCGCTTCAGCGGTGTTGCTCGCTGCAGAAGTTGGGAATTTCTTTACTTTTCAAGCACCAACGGAAGCGTCAGCCAATCAGATCGCTTGCAAATACCTCATCTCAGACAGTAGCCAATTGCGGACTAATTTAATTTGCTGACGCTGCTATTATGATCGCGTCAGCCCGAACTTCAGACACACCCTCTGTCAAGCGTTGACACTGAAGCTCCTTGTGAATGCATGGTTAAGGTTCCTAAGAGCACAGTGGCCTCCATAATCCTTAAATAGAAGTTGTTTGGGATGACCAAAACCCTTCCTAGAGCTGGTTGTCTTGCCAACCTGAGCAACTGGGGCAGAAGAGCCTTGGTGAGAGAGGTCAGGTAGAACCCAAAGATCACTGGCTGAACTCCAGAGATGCAGTCGGGAGATTAAAGAAAGTTGTAGAAAGTCAATCATCACAGCAGCCCTCCACCAGTCGGGGCTTTATGGCAGAGTGACCTGACAGAAGCCTCTCCTCAGTGCAAGAGACATGAAAGCTCGCATGGAGTTTGCTAAATGGTGAGAAATCTCTGGTCTGATGAGACCAAGACACTTTTTAGCCTTAATTCTAAGCGGTATGTGTGGAGAAAACTAGGCACAGCTGATCACCTGTGCAATACAGTCCCAACAGTGAAGCATGGTGGTGGCAGCATCACGGTGTGGGGGTGTTTTTCAGCTGCAGGCACACGCCGACTGGTTCCAATTGAGGGAAAGATGAACGCGGCCAAGTACAGGGACGTCCTGGACTAAAACCTTCTCCAGAGTGCTCAGGACCTCAGACTGGGCCAAAGGTTTACCTTCCAACAAGAGTATGACTAAAATGACAACTTAAATAATGAAGGAGTGGCTTCAAAACAACTCAGTGACTGTTCTTGAATTAAACCCAATTGAGCATCTCTGGAGAGAGCTAAAAATGTCTTTCTATCAACGTTTACCTTCCGACCTGTCAGAACTGGAGAGGATCTGCAATGAGGAATGGCAGAGGATCCCTCAATGCAGGTGAGAAAAACTTGTTGCATCTTTCCCAAAAAGTCTCATGGCTATATTAGATCAAAAGGGTGCTTTTTCTAAATACTAAGCAAACGGTCTGAATACTTAGGGCCATGTGGTATTTCAGTTTTTCTGTTTTTAATAAATCTGCAAAAATGTTAACAATTCTGTGTTTTTAGTCAAAATGGGGTGCTGTGTGTATATAATAATGGGGGAAAAATTTCAATGATTTTAGCAAATGGCTGCAATATAACAAACATTGAAAAATGAAAGGGGGTCTGAATACTTTCCATAGCCACGAAAATGCCACTCTGGGGGAAAATGCTTTAATGCAGAAGCCTGTATTTTAGCCAAAGAGAGTTGTTACAGAGATACTTCTAATCCTCATAACTGACAGCTTTATTCTCAGTAAGTATATGTTATTTTATAAAAGCAGATGCTCATTTTTCAGAAATTGCTTGTGTTGCATTTGTGATTCTTACTATTATTGTGAGAAAATCCATAATTTTAAAAACGCCCAGCTTTTCAGATTCTTCGCTGAAAGTTTTACCAGCCTCGTTGTTTCGTGAGCCATTGATTTTGTAAAGACTATTGATGGCAATCACACTACCCACGCCAGAGCGGCACAATGATTATAGAGTTCAGAAGTTAGCAGCAGGCTTTGACTGTGGAGTAATCTTGTCTGAATGCTCAGTCGGTGATAGAAGGCAGCGAATTGGGTAGCTTCATTCTCTACAAGATCACATGGCTCGGGAGATTACTGCTGGCCCATAGGGAAATGAAGAAGCTTTCCTTAAATCATCTTGCTCTATTCAATCCCCTAAAAATATCCCAGGCATTGCTGGAAGGCTTTAAGCGGCACTCTCGACTAATATGGCCTTTCCGATGACCTTTCGCAGCAAACTGACACAATTACCTTTTTGCGTCAGCGTCCTATTATTTGCTGGCGATTTTTCTCAACACCCTGCATGATGAAGAGCAGGTCTTTGTGCACAGTGGAACTAAAGCGCACGGAACATTTCAGGTCAGAGTCTTTGAATGAGTGCTAACTTGTGTATGCCAAAGCTGTCCGCCGCAATGAATGCCCGGGAACTATGTGCGCAGTGAATACAAGGCATTAGGCTTTATCACAGCTTAAAATACATCCTCACCGCCTCAAGGGTGGCAACTGTGTGTGCTCTGTAGAATTTCAGCAGATAAATGTTTAAAACATTGACAAAATGTTATTTGTTGACATTTACCCGGAGAAGGTCCCAGAAGCTTCAAGCTTGACAGGCTACTAGGCCAGAGCCTTTAAAGAGTGCCAAGAATTGGCAATATATATGCATGAAACAAAAAGTCCTTTCAGGATTTCAAGGCTTTTAAGATTTTTGCATTGTTTGGTTAAAGTAGGCCTGCTTTTGTGCACCTTTGACAGGTTGAGCGTTCAACACTCAAAAGATTTTAGCATCCTCCCTGTCTCCATCTGAAATCATTGATAGTGATTTCCTAGGGCTGTCATGCTGATTTTTAAGATTTATGAGCACCAGATTCTAGTTTGTTTGTTAGTCATTCATCCTAACACAGTCTTTGACAGGTTTTGTCCAAGCATCCAAGCAGGATCATATTTTCTATGAACTTTCAAGAGATACTCTTGATTACTTTTAA
Organism: Danio aesculapii; assembly: GCF_903798145.1. Taxonomy (NCBI): domain Eukaryota; kingdom Metazoa; phylum Chordata; class Actinopteri; order Cypriniformes; family Danionidae; genus Danio; species Danio aesculapii. The sequence goes on from NC_079455.1 coordinate 8,037,995, forward strand.
ATTAAAGTTTCGGGAACTAAGGCTATGCTGTCAACAAACAAGTTCTTTCAGTTTTGAATGAAAACGATAAAAAAAGTACATCAATTCAATCTGTCTTTATGATAGAAATCATTTTATGTATGTATACTAAAATAAAATGTTAATTAACGGTTTCCATATTTTGTGATACTGTTTTACATTTATTAACGGTTGTGAATTGTGTTATGGGACCTTGATCTCTGCTCCATCAACTTTTGATGTTGAAAATTCAGCTCTACAGTTTAACAGAGTGACTTTTACCTAGACTTTTGTTTTGGAACCTGGTGCGTTTCCCCAGTTAGCACGGTTCACTTGGCATATGTGAATCCAGCAATCGCGCTCGGATCCGTGACTGTTGCAGTACTCAATTGGTTTGAGTTCTCTTCATTTATTGGGGTTTACTTTGCTCAAATTGCTTTATTTACTCAAATGGATTAAGTTCGCAGTACTCATTAGGATTAGTTTTTGAAATGGTTAACTTTTTGGGTTTTACAGTGTACTTTTTAAACCCACAACCTTTATGTTGCTAAGACTATGTTTTACTTCTTGAGGCACAATAAGGTATCACTTAAGGAATCATTTACAGAAATCAGGCTTCAGTTGAAGAAATTGCTATAAATGAATAGATATGGACACAGTAACTAGAGACTAGTTACTTACTAGAAAGTAAGTGACTGGCTAAAAGTGGCAGACAGCATTGACATATGCACTACGCCAAAACATTCGACTGCTTTTAGCTTTTAGTAACTATAATTCTGACTTTTTATTCAGTTTGTGGTCGCATTTAATTTGTAACACTGTAAGCTGTGACATCATCTTGCTTTTTACTACACTGTGAAACCCAAAAAGTTAAGGTAACTCAAACCATTTGAGGAAACCGATTCAAACAAACCCTTTAAGTTCGAAAACTAATCCTAATGAGTACTGTGAATTTAATCCATTTAAGTAAATGAATAGATGAAGAGAACTCAAACCAATCGAGTACTGTAAACCCAATAAGTTAAGGCAACTCAAACTGTTTGAGGAAACCGATTGCTACAAACCATTTGAGTTAAAACAAACTAATCTATATGAGTACTGTGAACTTACTCCATTTAAGTTAAAGTAATGAGGTATTTGATTAACTCATTACCTTCAACACTGTTCAAAACTATTTTCAAATGAGTAGAAATAACTTTGGGTAAATTTTGAGTTAACGACACTCAATTAATTTGATAAAGTTGACTGTTGGGTTTTGCAGTGTAGAAAGATGCCATTTTCACGCATAAGTAATATAGTAAAAAATATAATCAACAGTTCTCTGGAAGAAACAGTGACATTAACGAAGAACCATGCGTAATTTAACACTATTGAGTTGGCTGGACTAAATGTGTTCTATGGGATGTTGTACTGATTATTTTAACCTTTCAAAATAAAACGTTATGTACAGCAATGAATGCGTGTGTGTTTTGTTATTACAATGATAAGTATGTATTCCATATCTTAGCATGTTCTGTACAACTTACTCAAATTTATCAAATACATTCTTTATAAGCTTCCAATTGAAAAACAACTAGCTACAATGGCTTGAGGGTTGTAGCTTTAAACTGATGTATAGTTTGTCAAGATTACTCAGGTTATTTTTGACGTAATCTATTTGTAAACACTGAAATGTTAAAAAACAGAGCCTCAGTGCTTCCACATCTTGATGCTAGCTATCCTATTTGTACATTTAAAAATCCCTGATGCACAATATTGTTTCAAAGTTTTCCACCTAATAAGAATCAAGCCTATGAACTACTGGGAGGAAAACCGAGTCCTTGGTGACCTGTTCTGTCGAAAAGCCAGCTCCACCGGCCCCTGTCAAGTGTAATTGCTGCAATATCAGCCGCTGAAGGTTTCCAGCTCGCTTGTCAATGTGTTGTGTATCTGTGGAGGAAATGGGTTCAGCAAAGAGCTTACGTAGGGACCGGTGGTGCTATCAAGAGAGGTCACTGTCAAGCCTCCCACCACCCGGCAGCTGACAGCTTTAGTTTAGCGGGTACAAGATGACTGGCTGGCTTTTCTTTGCTGCCGGACTGATGTGGGCAACAGGAGTCTGTCATCTGTAGGAGAACCGGACCGTTTCAATTAACTGGATTTTCATCGATCCATAGGCTGGGACAGTCATAGAGCAGCAATAGAGGTTACCGGTCTTCCATTTTCAGTGTGCAACGGTGTGGCTGACAGTACTAGACCTATGCACTTTTTTTCGATTAATTATGTAAGTGTCACATAAATGAGAATTAGTGGCATATTCAATTTTTTTCACAACTCTTGTTTAGACCATATGTGTGTTGTGAATATGATAAATTGTTATTTTATATCTACTAAGTAAGTACATGGCTTAGTGAAGTGCAAAATTATCCAGAAACAGTGTTACGCTCGTGCATAACCACAGTAATTAACCATAGCATAAAAAACACAGTTTTGACCCTATTTGGAATGGTGATGAATATAAAATTTCTCAAATTTAACAATATACACGTCAGTTAGTCAGTCAGTCAACAGCGGCCTCAGGTGGGTTTACTCGAAAACCGGGGGTTCAAATTGAATGTTAGCAAAAGTTTGGAAGCTGTTATTGAAGTAAACAAGTAGATAATGTAAAAAGAAACTCAAGGCAAGCAATAAATTAATACAAAAGAAAAGATAAAAATGTAATACATTGTTTTGTTTTTTCTTTCTTTCTAGGTGGCTTAGATGCTGATGGGTTTAGAGCAATTCCTATAAACTCATGAATGATGAAAGACAACAGAGTTTATCTTCAAAGTGGATCAACAGCTGAACTTATTATGACTGTAAACAACACCCTTCCAGCGAATCTTTGTGTTTTGCTTTTTTTTAATCAATATTTTGTAACATCTAACGTCTTCACGCTCTTACAAAACGAAAGCATATAGGGGTCATGAGCTTTTTCTAGCCATATTAATCATAGAGATGTTGTCTGGGAGAAAGAGCTGGTAAGTTTCAAAATTAATCTTTGTAGTTAAAATGCCAGCCTGTCAAGACAGACCCTGTACTCCTGACAGGCAGATTTGTCACTGTACCGGGTGGCCCAGTCAGTGACACAGTGATGGATTGTGGGATAGAAGGCCAGGATGTCGGGGTGCCATGAATAGGGTGCAGGCATTCTTCTCGCTCTATCTTGTCTTTATTATTATGCCTTCATGTGTCATCGTCCTCTCATCTTTGATCGGCGCTTGAGAGGAGTGACATTTCCTTGTCCACACGTGTTCGCAAACCTTAGGGAGATCACTCACAGGCTTTGTTTTACCGTGTTCGGGCATGGACGGCGAGCAAACAGCCTTGTTTTGATGTCCATTGAATGTGAAAATGTCAAAAGTCATGGTGGATGAAAACAAAAGACAAACATTGTTCGGATTTCCTACGGAACAAATCAAAAGCCAATCCCAAAAGCGGCGCAGAAAAGGTGACACTGCTTCAGTTTATGAAATTTACGAGTCCCTCTGTGTAAACTGACAGAGAGTAAAGCGTGTGACACACCGCTGACAGAATTTCAGAATACAGAGAAAACGTTTTGCTTCCTTGGATAATTAGTTCTCGCTTTCCAGCAGAGTCGCGTGTCACGCAATCAGTGTCGCGCGGCTGGACCACAGCAGTTATGAATGGAGGAGAGAGTGGCCTGCTGGGTGAGGACTTGTCAACATCATCCAATTCATCTCAACGAAACCAAACACTGATCTAAAGCGAAGATTTTGCTTCGAGCTGTAGAAGCATTTGCAATTGATTTTACACTGTTCATTTTGTGTTTATGTGGGTTAAAGTCGTGCATCCTTGTGCAGCTGAATCTTAACTCCACATACATTTTGGGAGACTTTTTAATCGCCAGTTTATACTTATTCGAATTTCTAATAAAGACATTCTAAACTTTATGAAGGCTTTGCCAATAATACAACTTACAATACATACTGTTCAAACTAACACTGTTGACTCATTGAGGTGCAAGTACAGGTACACTACCTGACCAAAGTCTTGAATAGTCCTGAATCAAATAATAACTTGACTTTTAGTTGATCAATTGCTATCAGAAGTGGCTTCTATGAAAGGCAAATGCCTCTAGATTACCCTTATTTCACCAAAATAAAACATGATCATGCCTTGATTTTTAATTATTTAATTATGACAGTAAGCCTGACTTTGCTTAGACAAAAGTCTTGTCACTTAACAGAAATAATGTACAGTATAGAATATAAAGTCATGGTGCAGTGGAAAAATAAATAATATTGTGTATGAAACCCGACTGCATCCATACATCTTTGCAATGACTCAAATAACTTATTAATAAAGTCATCTGGAATACCAAAGAAAACGTTCTTTGGAATCACTTTCAACGCTTCCTCCATCTTACCCCAGACATGCTTAATAATGTTCATGTCTGATGACTGGGCTGGCCTATCCTGGATCACCTTGACCTTCTTGGCTTTCAGGAACTTTGATGTCGAGGTTGAAGTGTGAGAAGCAGCACTATCCCGCTGAAGAATTTGCCCTCATCTGTGGTTTGTAACGTAATGGGCAGCACAAATGTCGATGTTTCCATCCACTCTGCAGATCTCTCGCATGCCCCCTTACTGAATGTAACCCCAAACCATGATTTTTTTCTTCACCAAACTTGACTGATTCTGTGAGAATCTTAGGTCCATGCGGGATCCAATAGGTCGTCTGCAGTATTTGTGATGATTGGGATGCAGTTCAACAGATGATTTATTGAAAAAAAATCTACCTTCTGTAAAGTAGGTAAGTAAAGTTATTATTTGTTGCTCTTACAGCTGGGATCAGTGACAAGACTTTTGTCAGGTAGTGTACATATTAATCAAAAAATATTGAGAAGGAGACTTAAAACTGATGTAAATCATGTGCACACAATAATTTGTAACTTAATGTTTAATACGTATCTAAATGATGATTTATGTATTATTAGATTGTTATACCCTTAGTTAACATTTTAAATACAAATTTAGTATTCATTACACTCTCAGAAATAAACGTACATGAGCTGTCACTGGGTGGTACCTTTTCAAAAGGTACACATTTGTACTTAAAGGGTCTATATTGGTATGTCAAAAGTATATATTAGTATATTACTTTTTAGTTACAAATATGTACCCTTGAGGTATTAATATGGACCTTTAAGGTACAAATTTGTACCTTTTGAAAAGGTACCACCTCAGTGACAGCTCAGGTACCTTTATTTCTGTAATAAATATGAGTGTAATGAATACTAAAATTGCATAATCCTTAGTTTAAAAAGTGTAAATGCTTGGAAATGTTAAAGTTTTCAATTTAACCATTCACGTTTTATGAAAAATTTACAAATGAACAAATTATGTACACTGATTAGGAGCTTATTTGTTATGTGTTTCAATAAATGGGACAATTTAACAATAAACTGTTAATATGACTTTAACTTTAAATTGTGTGTTGCTAAAACATGAAATCAAAATTATAAATGATTTGTAATTGTGTAAGTAGTTAAAATTTTTATATATCCCATAAATTAGTGAATGAATGACCGTATGAAAGAATGAATGAATGAATGAACTGAAGAATCAATGAATCAATCAATGAATCAATCAATGCAAGTATGCATGAATGAATTAATGCAACCCAGACTCATGATAGATATGTACCCCTGTATACAGTTCTGAACAGTGTGAAATTCCTCCCCAGGAAGTAATTTTTTTTTGCAGTTTTTGTATTTGTGAATCCACCAGAGGCCACTGTGTAAACTTTTCAGATCTCAAATTTTGCGCCTACTGTTCTCATGTAAATCCATCAAAGGCTGCTGTTGACTGACTGACTGAATGAGCGACCGACCGATTCTCCCACCCTCCTCCTTCCCTGAACCCAACCGATAATGTATCCAAAAGCAATCAAGAAAAGTGCTTGCAGATGCCTGATTTCTACCATGTTTTCAGATCTAACCACATTCTCACCTCATTATTTACTTGTTTATTTAAATATTTGACATTTGTTTTTGCCTTTTGTTTTCAAACTCTGTTGTCAAGGTCAATTTCTCTCTGCATCTCAAGTCCACTGACGTATGTGGCGAGGTACTGGGCAAACTGGTAACAGTGGAAAAGCCAACCACATGGAGGTAAGTGGTCAGCTGGGAGCATAAAAGAAACATAAGCCATCAGCGGCGTCATACCGCCCTGTTGCGTTCGTTTAAAGATGAAATGAAGCCATACGTAGCTCTGGCTACATAATCGCTCTCTTCAGAAATATATACGGGTGTACATTTTCACAATCACCCTGTGTTGAATTAATAAATTAATAATTTATCAATCAATCAATAAAGCAACTAATCACCTGTCAAAAAGAAGTAAATACTCATGTAATCTGTTACTGAATCATTAAAGAAATTATCTTTATCTTGAAGGAGTAGGGCTAAGGGGAAGGGGTAGATAGCCCTTCGAATGAAGATTTTTCAGGACCACACTCGAAACCAAGGGGTAAGAAAATTTCCCAGAATACACCAGCCACAACGGCAAGATAGTTGCACCCGGAAGTAAGGAGATCATTATTAAGAATTTTTACAACAAACAAGCAAATGTTTTAATATATCCATAACCAACTTCGTTTTTTTACCATTATGCTTAAAAAAAAAAGCTAAAATAAAAACCACTAAATTTTGTGATCTATAATCCATAATCATAACTCCTGTATAGCAGTCCCATAACATTCTGACACTCGATGACGCTCAAATACCCTGTCAGAAATGTCTAGTGGCTGGGAATGAGCTTTTTACAGTGTCTGCTATAATGTTAATGTTGTTTTGGTGTGTTTATATAGATGAATATGGCCACTGTGTAAATGCACAGTGTAGTTAAGATCTTATTGCCACATTAGATATTTATGATAACATAATATATGCCTTCAGTGATTTCCTAAAGATAAAAACCAAAAAATAACACAACTGGAATAACTACAGCAGTCGCTATCGTCTAATCTTATATGAAGAAAGGGATTGCGATTAAATATAATGATGTGAGCAGGTGCTGCAGTGCTGTCCCAATTCTTGGGGTAAATTTTGTAGCCCTTCCCCTTCACACTGTTTTAAGGGAAAGAGGTACAAAAATAGAATTGGGATTGGACCTTAATATCTGTTATTGCTGTGTGTTTATTGTCCATCCAGCACCTAAATATCTCTGATAGATTTTAATTAATCTCATTTTGCAGTTTGATTGAATATCCTGCTGTAAATGTTGTATTAAAGATGTAAAGGAAAAAATCCACTTGTAATGTTTTTTTTTGTTTTTTTTCTCGAGAACTTTCACGTGAACATCAACACCATCAATGGTGCCTCTGTGTTTGGCAGAGATCAGACTCTACAGTGAGTGAAGTGGGCAATACGCCCACATTAGATGAGCGCACTCTCTACGAATCATAACGATCACATATCAATGGCTCTTTGTGCTCCTCTGCTTTGATGTGATGAGTTGCAAGGGTCGAGGCAACACGAGGAAAACTTCCGGTTAATGTATAATTCCTCTCTCCTAGGACCGTATACAGCATAGATGGAGAAATAAAAGCAAAAATAGATGCCGTCCCTGCCGCCGACCTAATGGATTGGAAAACAAATAAACAAGCGTGAAGTGAGAGAGAAAATAAAAATGAATGAATGCACTGGAAGGTCGCGTTAATGAACCCCACTGGTGGTGTGTGGAGACATTGCTATCATGCAGCTTTTATAAGATTGTTTTACAGCACTGCTGAAACTTCAAGGGGGTCATAACCACAACAACGCTCCATTTGTAGTAGCCAGATGCATCTTTGGACAATAAATTTGAAATGAACGAGGTTATCATGCAGATTTCGATTTTGTTTCAACTTCCATAAAATAAGACTTTTCATATTTGCAGTTTAAACAATACTATTGTAACAGAGGCTAGCTAGCGAAGTGCTATATAGGTAAACCTCACTTATCTGACCTCAAAAAGTGCTCTAGTGACAGACGCTAGAGGCCACAGTCTTTAGCCTCCTTGATAGAGCAACTGACTCCCATGCAAAGAATCGCTGGTTTGATCCTAGCTCAGACCGGGTTGGGTGCAGTAGGACTGGTGGGTTACATGTTGGGGGCTCGTCTGGGATGGAAGTGAGGTTTAGTAAGGTGAGTGTAATGCAGGCCAGCAAGCGAAGTGCTATGCAGGTAAACCTCACTCCTCTGACAGAAGGAGCTGTAGCAACATACTCCCATGCAAAGAATCGCCGGTTTGATCCCAGCTCAGATCGGATTGGGTGCGGTAAGACCCGTGAGTTACATTACTTTGTATACAGCATAAGTAAGCTAATTGAAAATTCTAATTTGGTATACATTTTTCAATGAATATGAACAATGCATATTTCTGCAGTTTTACCATTTTTAAAATTAAATATTTATATTAATTGCTATAATATAATATTAAAAAATTAATTGTAATATAAGTAATGGACACCACCAAACTAATGGCATCATATAACTACATTTTACAGATCAAAGACATTTTTAATAATTCTATAAAGAAAAAAACAAAGACTTTTTTTGAATAAATTAGTCTGCTCATAGAAGCACTCATCTTTTTCAGTGTTTTTAATAGGTGTGAAAGGAAGAAAGGATTGAGAACATTTAGCTACCTTTGTTTGAATAAACATGATGACTCTGATGGTAAACCATAATTGCTGCATATGACCACATTAAAAATATCACCACACTGCAGTGTGTTTTTTGAAAATTCTACAGCTTTTTTAAAATCATTAGAAGCACATCTAAACATGCTGCTAATATTCACTGGAGGCCAGTTTGCAGATGATATATCTGAATATGTCTAATTCCATAATTTTTGTGTGATTTATGAAATGTAACTGATTTTTATTGTACGAGCAATAACTACTCTTGCTAACCTGAGAAAAACCTCTCGATGTTGCAAAAATTAGCTCTTGATGTTGCATTTAGAAGAATCCAATACAATGACAACTATTTATCAATATGACCATAACAATAGTATATTTAAGGAATAATCAACAATTCTAACGCACAATTGTTGTGGATTAAATTATTTTAGCCACCTGATACGAAGTGGAGCTAATTGGAAAAAAAAAAAAAGAATTATATATATATAAATATATGAGCAATATCACACGAGTAGCAGTGCCATATGGCTCTATATCAGCACAGGTAGGAGACGTGCGTTAGTGTCCCACCAGTACTGATACACAGCCATATCACACTGCTACTTGTGTGATATTGCATGTATGCAACAGTTTGACAGCACAATCGTGTATATAAAAACAGAAATTCCAACACAGTCTCAAAACCTTTTGAATTTTTTGGGTTTTTTTAATATTTCCCAAATTTTGTTTAACAGAGCAAGGAAATTTTCACAGTATGTCCGATAATATTTTGTCTTCTGGAGAAAGTCTTATTTGTTTTATTTCGGCTAGAATAAAAGCAGTTTTTAATTTTTTTAAAAACATTTTAAGGTCAAAATTATTAGCCCATTTGTTTTCCATAGTCTACAGAATAAACCATCATTATACAATAACTTGCCTAATTACCCTAACCTGCCTAGTTAACCTAATTTATCTAGTTAAGCCTTTAAATGTCACTTTAAGCTGTATAGAAGTGTCTTGAAAAATATATAGTAAAATATTATTTTGTCACAATCACCAGCGATCTAACAACCATAGATCGCTGGACAACATTCACGTGAACTACAATCCTGCCTCATAATGGACTACAGATCCAGTCATGCAACACACACACCTGCCCCAAGTCTCCACTGATTAGACACTCACAGCTGAAGCTGCTCACGGACTGATTCATGGACTATTTAAACAGCACAGACACAGACAGACACAGTTGTTGAGTCATGTCTCCTGAATGTGAACATTACGACATGGTTTCCCTTACCTTGCTTTCCATGTTTAGACCTTGCTTTGTTTTGTTTGTTTACTCCAGTATGCTGCCTGCCGTCTGACAACCTGCCTGTTATTTTGACTACGACTCTGAATTGCCCATACGTATCTGTTTGTCTCTGTACTGACCACTGCTTGCTTGACCTTCCTGTTTAATAAAGACCTGCATAAGGATCCTCACTCCATTGTCAAGCGTCACTGTCGCATTATAATTAACCGTCATCATGGCAAAAATAAAATAAATCAGTTATTAGAAATGAGTTATTAAAACTGTTATGTTTAGAAATGTGTTGAAAAAATCCTCTCTCCGTTAAACAGTGTATATATGTAAGATATAACAGCTGTTTATATCGAAGTTGATATTTAGCCGCAGCTTAATATTTGGCAGCAAACTATGACGTTATTTTAATGACAAATGTCAAATAACATTGCTACCTTACGATTTGATGTATATTATTCATACGCAATGAATGTACGCCTGCTAACTGTGTGTGGTTCAAACGATAGAACATATCAATTTAGTTATGCAGAGGACTATTATTTTGGTAAACACATAGAGGGCATTTGGTTAACCAATCAGGAAAATGCACTGCCTATATGTGGATAATGAATTTTAAAGTTGTTTATCCATTTTCCAACACTGAACCAAAAAACTAAAATTGAGCCAAAATCTTGTTTCTTTT